>NC_092469.1:412500-575000 GCF_047495875.1 Pithys albifrons albifrons | reverse complement strand
CCTGATGCCTTCTGTCTGGCAGGAATAAACTTTCAAATTTAGCAGAGCATGGAACTGTTAACTGCACTTTTCGAGATGAACTTCCTATAAGGAGCAACGGTGCTTTTCCCAGGGTAAGAAAGCTCCAGGCCTCGATTCTCTCTTGCATATCATTCATTTTCCAAAACCATAACAAATGTGTATCCTCATGCCTTCTGTCTGGCAGGAATCAACTCTTACACTTGTTACCAGAGCAAGTGATTATTATTTGCACTTTGCGAGATGAACTTCCTAAAAGGAGCACCTGTGCTTTTCCCAGAGTAAGAAGGCTCCAGGCCTCGATTCTCAGATGCATAGGATTCATTTTCCAAAACCATAAGAAATGTGTTTCCTTATATGTTCTTTTTGGCAGGAATCAAATGTTTCACTTGTTAAAGAACCATGGGAGTTTTATTTGCACTTTGCGAGATGAGCTTGCTTCAAGGGGCACTTGTGGTTTTCCCAAATAACAAAGTTCCAGGCATGGATTATCTGATGCATATGATTCACTTTCAAAAGCCGTTAGAAATGAGTGCCCTAATGTATTCTCTCTGGCAGGAATCAACTCTTTCACTTGTTAGCAGAGCATGGCACTGTTAGTTGCACTTTGGAAGATGAGCTTCCCATTAAGAACAATTCTGTTTCTCACAGAGAAAGAAAGTTCCAGGCTTGGATTCTCCGATGCATATAATTCTCTTTCCAAATCCATAAAAAATATGTATCTTGCAGTCTTCTGTCTGGCACTAATCAACCGTGTCACACTTTAGCAGATCATGGGAGAGTTACTTGCACTTTGCGAGATGAGCTCTTCTAAGAAACCACTGTGCTTTTCACGGAGAAAGAAAGCTCCAGGCCTGAATTCTCAGATGCATATTTTTCACTTACCAAAGCCATAAGAAATGTGTGTCCTTATGCCTTCTGTCTTGCAAGAATCAGTTGTTTCCCTTGTTGGCAACGAAAAGTTGAACTTTGCGAGATGAGCTTCCCCTAAGGAACAACGTTGTTTTTCACCGAGAAAGAAAGATCCAGGCCTGGATTCTCAGATGCATATTATTCACTTACCAAAGCCATAAGAAATGTGTGTCCTGATGCCTTCTGTCTTGCAAGAATCAGCTGTTTCTCTTGTTAGCAACGAAAAGTTGCACTTTGCGAGATGAGCTTCCCCTAAGGAACAACGTTGTTTTTCACCGAGAAAGAAAGATCCAGGCCTGGATTCTCAGATGCATATGAGAATCTTTCTAAAACCATAAGAAATATGTGTCCTGATACATTCTTTCTGGCAGGAATCGACTGTTTCACGTGTTAGCAGAAAAATGCTACTCTTTGCGAGCTGATCTTCCCCTAAGGAACAGCTGTGCTTTGCATCCAGAAAGAGAGCTCCAGTCCTGGATTCTCTGATGCATGTGATTCACTAGCCAGAGCCAAAAGAAAGGTGTGTCCTGATGCCTTCTGTCTTACAGGAATTGACTGTTTCACTTGTTAGCAAAGCAAAGTTGCAGTTTGCTTGTTGGGCTTCCCCTAAGGAACAACAGTGCTTTGCACCGTGAAAGCAAGCTCCAGCCCTGGAGTTTTAGATGCATATGATTTACTTTCCAAAACCATTAGAAATATGTGCCCTGATGTCTCCTGTCTGGCAGAAATCAAGAGTTTCACGTGTTAGAAGAGCAAAGTTGCACTTTTCGATACGAGCTTCCCGTACGTAACAACTGTGTTTTTCACCAAGAAAGAAAGCTCCAGGCCTGCATTCTCAAATGCCTATGATTCACTTTTCTACTACAAAAGCCAAGAGAAATGTGTGTCCTGATGCCTTCTGTCTGGCAGGAATCAACTCTTACACTTGTTACCAGAGCAAGTGATTATTATTTGCACTTTGCAAGATGAACTTCCTAAAAGGAGCACCTGTGCTTTTCCCAGAGTAAGAAAGCTCCAGGCCTCGATTCTCAGATGCATAGGATTCACTTTCCAAAACCATAAGAAAATGTGTTTCCTTATATGTTCTTTTTGGCAGGAATCAAATGTTTCACTTGTTAAAGGACCATGGGAGTTTTATTTGCACTTTGCGAGATGAGCTTGCTTCAAGGGGCACTTGTGGTTTTCCCAAATAACAAAGTTCCAGGCATGGATTATCTGATGCATATGATTCACTTTCAAAAGCCGTTAGAAATGAGTGCCCTAATGTATTCTCTCTGGCAGGAATCAACTCTTTCACTTGTTAGCAGAGCATGGCACTGTTAGTTGCACTTTGGAAGATGAGCTTCCCATTAAGAACAATTCTGTTTCTCACAGAGAAAGAAAGTTCCAGGCTTGGATTCTCCGATGCATATAATTCTCTTTCCAAATCCATAAAAAATATGTATCTTGCAGTCTTCTGTCTGGCACTAATCAACCGTGTCACACTTTAGCAGATCACGGGAGAGTTACTTGCACTTTGCGAGATGAGCTCTTCTAAGAAACCACTGTGCTTTTCACGGAGAAAGAAAGCTCCAGGCCTGGATTCTCAGATGCATATTTTTCACTTACCAAAGCCATAAGAAATGTGTGTCCTTATGCCTTCTGTCTTGCAAGAATCAGCTGTTTCTCTTGTTAGCAACGAGAAGTTGCACTTTGAAAAGTTTGCGAGATGAGCTTCCCCTAAGGAACAACTTTGTTTTTCACCGAGAAAGAAAGATCCAGTCCTGGAATTTCAGATGCATATGAGAATTGTTCTAAAGCCATAAGAAATATGTGTCCTGATACATTCTTTCTGGCAGGAATCGACTGTTTCACTTGTTGGCAGAAAAATGCTACTCTTTGCGAGCTGAACTCCCCCTAAGGAACAACTGTGCTTTGCATCCAGAAAGAGAGCTCCAGTCCTGGATTCTCTGATGCATGTGATTCACTAGCCAGAGCCATAAAATTACTGTCTTCTGATCACTTCTCTCTGGCAGGAATCGACTGTTTCACTTATTAGCAAAGCAAAGTTGCACTTTGCTCGTTGAGCTTCCCCTAAGGAACAACAGTGCTTTTCACCGTGAAAGCAAGCTCCAGCCCTGGAGTTTTAGATGCATATGATTTACTTTCCAAAACCATAAGAAATATGTGCCCTGATGTCTCCTGTCTGCCAGAAATCAAGAGTTTCACGAGTTAAAAGAACCTCTGAGAGCCCAAGGCTGCCACCTTTTCCCTGGGTGAAAAGCTCGACAGTACGTGATACGTGCGTGACCGGAAAAGTTCTGTTTTTCAGCCCACTATTCCAGATGGGCGAAATTGCCTCCCTGGGTAAAGGTGCAAGGACAGAAAGCCACTGTACATTTTCTAGAAGTAATGTGGCCCCATCATTGGCACCTGAGAGCGCAAGTCTGCCAACTTTTCCCTGGGCGCAAAGCTCGACGGAGCGTTCCACGAGCGGGTCCGGGAAAGTGCCATTTTTCAGTCCAGAATTCCAGACCTATGAAGATTCCGCAGAGGGAAAAGGTACCAGGAGACAAAGCCATTGTGTATTATGTAATGCTAATTGGGCCCCATCATTGGCACCTGAGAGGCAAGGCTGCCACCTTTTACCTTGGCGTAAATGTCGAGGGTGCGTGCCACTTTCTTGTCTGGGAAAGTGCCATTTTTTAGCCCAGAATTCTAGACGGATGAAGATTCCTCCCAGGGAAAAGGTGCCAGGACAGAAAGCGATTGTTCCATTTCTAGGCGAAATCGGGCCCCGTCACAGGCACCTGAGAGCCCAAGTTTGCCTCCTTTAACCTGGGTGCAAAGCTCGACGGTGCGTGCTACGTAAGGGTCCGGGAAATTGCCGTTTCTCATTCCAGAATTCCAGACCGATGAAGATTCCTCCCTGGGAAAAGGTGCCAGGACAGGAATCGATTTCTCCTTTTCTAGGGTTAATGGGGCCACATCATTGGCACCTGAGAGCCCAAGGCTGCCACCTTTTCGCTGGGCGCAAAGCTCGACGGTGCGTGCCACTTGCAAGTCCGGGAATGTGCCGTTTCTCATCCCAGAATTCCAGGCCAGCGAAGATTTCTCCCTGGGAAAAGGTGCCAGGACAGAAAGCGATTGTGCCTTTTCTAGGGTTAATGGGGCCCCAAAATTGGCACCTGAGAGCCCAGGGCTGCCACCTTTTCCCTGGGCGCAAAGCTTGACTGTGCGTGCCACATGCGGAAAAGGGAAAGAGCCGTTTCTCATCCCAGAATTCCAGAGCGATGAAGATTCCTCCCTTGGGAAAAGGTGCCAGGACAGAAAGCGATTGTTCTTTTTCTAGGGGTAATGGGGCCCCATCATTGGCACCTGCGAGCCCAAGGCTGCCACCTTTTCCCTGGACGCAAATGTCGACGGCGCGTGCCACTTGCGGGTCCGGGGAAGTGCCACTTTTCAGCCCAGAATTCCAGACGGACGAAGACACCTCCCAGGGAAAAGGTGCCAGGTCAGTAATCGAATTGTGCTTTTCTAGGCTCAATGGTGCCCCATCATTGGCACCTCAGAGTTCAAGGCTGCCACCTTTTCCGTGGGCGCAAACATCAACGGCGCGTACCACTTTCTTGTCCGGGAAAGTGCCGTTTTTCAGCCCTGAATTCCAGACGGATGAAGATTCCTCCCAGGGAAAAGGTGCCAGGACAGAAAGCGATTGTTCCATTTCTAGGTGAAATCGGGCCCTGTCACAGGCACCTGAGAGCCCAAGTTTGCCTCCTTTAACCTGGGTGCAAAGCTCAACGGTGCGTGCTACGTGCTGGTCCCAGAAATTGCCGTTTCTCATTCCAGAATTCCAGAGCGATGAAGATTCCTCCAAGGGAAAAGGTGCCAGGACAGGAATCGATTTCTCCTTTTCTAGGTTTAATGGGGCCCCATCATTGGCACCTGAAAGCCCTAGGCTGCCACCTTTTCCCTGTGCGTAAATGTCGACGGCACGTGCCACTTGCGGGTCCGGGGAAGTGCCATTTTTCAGCCCTGAATTCCAGACGGATGAAGATTCCTCCCAGGGAAAAGGTGCCAGGACAGAAAGCGATTGTTCCATTTCTAGGTGAAATCGGGCCCTGTCACAGGCACCTGAGAGCCCAAGTTTGCCTCCTTTAACCTGGGTGCAAAGCTCAACGGTGCGTGCTACGTGCTGGTCCCAGAAATTGCCGTTTCTCATTCCAGAATTCCAGAGCGATGAAGATTCCTCCAAGGGAAAAGGTGCCAGGACAGGAATCGATTTCTCCTTTTCTAGGGTTAATGGGGCCCCATCATTGGCACCTGAGAGCCCAAGGCTGCCACCTTTTCCCTGTGCGTAAATGTCGACGGCGCGTGCCACTTGCGGGTCCGGGGAAGTGTCATTTTTCAGCCCAGAATTCCAGACGGACGAAGATAGCTCACAGGGAAAAGGTGCCAGGACAGAAATCGAATTGTACTTATCTAGGGTCAATGGTGCCCCAAAATTGGCAGCTGAGAGCCCAGGGCTGCCACCTTTTCCCTGGGCGCAAAGCTCGACGGTGCGTGCCACATGCGGGTAAGGGAAAGAGCTGTTTCTCATCCCAGAATTCCAGACCGATGAAGATTCCTCCCACAGAAAAGGTGCCAGGACAGAAAGCGATTGTTCTTTTTCTAGGGGTAATGGGGCCACATCATTGGCACCTGAGAGCCCAAGGCTGCCACCTTTTGCCTGGGCACAAAGCTCGACGGTGCGTTCCACATGCAGGTCCGGGGAAGTGCCGTTTTTCAGCACAGAATTCCAGAGGGACGAAAATTCCTCCCAGGGAAAAGGTGACAGTACAGAAAGCCATTGTTATTTATCTAGTGTTAACGGGGACCCATCATTGGCACCTGAGAGGCCAAGGCTGCCACCTTTTCCCTGGGCGCAAAGCTAGATGGTGCCTGCCACGTGCAGGTCAGAGAAAGTGCTTAGTTCAGCCCAGGATTCCAGACGGATGACGACTCCTCCCAGGGAAAAGGCTCCCAGGACAGAAAGCGATTGTTCCATTTCTAATGTTAATGGGGGCCCGTCTTTGGCATCTGAGAGCCAGAGGTTGCCTCCTTTTCCCTGAGCGCAAAGCTTGACGGTGCGTGCCACGTGCTGGTCCCAGAAAGTGCCATTTTACAGGCCAGAATTCCAGACCAATGAAGACTCCTCCCAGGGAAAAGGTGTCAGGACAGAAAGCCATGGTGCTTTTTGTAAAGGTAATGGGGCCCCATCATTGGCACCTGAGAGCCCAAGGCTGCCCCCTTTTCCCTGGACGCAAAGCTCGATGGTGCGTTCCACTTGCGGGTCCAGGAAAGTGCCGATTCTCAGACCAGAATTCCAAACCGATGAAGATTCCTCACTGGGAAAAGGTGCCAGGACAGAAAGCCGTTGTGCCTTTTCTAGGGGTAATGGGGAACCATCATTGGCACCTGAGAGCCCAAGGTTGCCCCCTTTTCCCTGGGCGCAAAGCTCGACGGTGTGTACCTTGTGCGGGTTTGGGGCAGTGCCATATTTAAACCCAGATTTCCAGACGGACGAAGATTCCTCCCTGGGAAAAGGTGCCAGGACAGAAAGAAAGTTTTATTTTTCTAGTGTTAAAGGGGCCCCATCACTGGTAGCTGAGATCCCAAGGCTGCCACCTTTTCCCTGGGTGCAAAGCTTGACGGTGCGTGCCACGTGCAGGTCCGGGAAAGTGCTCCTTTTCAGCCCAGATTTCAAGACGGACGAAGATTCCTCCCAGGTAAAAGGCGCCAGGAGAGAAAGCGATTGTTCTTTTTCTAGGGTTAATGGGGCCCCATCATTGGCACCTGAGAGCCCAAGGCTGCCACCTTTTCCCTGGGCGCAAATCTCGACGGTGCGTGCCACCTGCGGTTCTGGGAATGTGCCCCATTTCAGCCCAGAGATAAAGACGGACGAAAATTCCTCCCAGGGCAAAGGTGCGAGGACAGAAAGTGAATGTCCCTTTTCTAGTGGTAATAGGCCCCGTAATATGCAGGTGAGAGCCAAAGGCTGCCACCTTTTCCCTGGGCACAAGGCTCGACGGTGCATGCTACCTGAGGTTCCAGAAATGTGCCCCTTTTCAGCCCAGAATTTAAGACGGACGAAGATTCCTCCCAGGGAAAAGGTGCCAGGACACAAAGCGATTGTTCCTTTTCTAGGGATAATGGGGCCCCATCATTGGCACCTGAGAGCCTAAGGCTGCCACATTTACCTGGGCGCAAAGCTCTAAGGTGCGTGCCACCTGCGGTTCCAGGAAAGTGCCCCTTTTAAGCCCAGATTTCAAGACGGACGAAGATTCCTCCCAAAGAAAAGGTGCCAGGACAGAAAGCGATTGTTGCTTTTCTAGGGGTAATGGGGCCCCATCATTGGCACCTGAGAGCCTAAGGCTGCCTCCTTTTCCCTGGGTGCAAAGCTCGATGGTGCCTGCAAGGTCACGTCCCGGGAAAGTGCCCCTTTTCAGCCCAGTATTCAAGATGGATTTAGATTCCTCCCAGGGAGAAGGTGCCAGGATAGAAAGTGATTGTTCCTTTTCTTATGGTAATGGGGCCCCATCATTGGCATCTTAGAGCCCAAGGCTGCTACCTCTTTCCCCGGACGCAAATCTCGATGGTGCATGTAATGTCAGGTTCCGGGAAAGTGCCCCTTTTCAGCCCAGATTTCAAGACGGACGAAGATTCCTCCCAGGGAAAAGGTGCCAGGACAGAAAGCGATTGTTGCTTTTCTAGGAGTAATGGGGCCCCATCACTGGTAGCTGAGATCGCAAGGCTGCCACCTTTTCCCTGGGTGCAAAGCTTGACGGTGCGTGCCACTTGCGGGTTTGGGAAAGTGCCGCTTTTCAGCCCATATTTCAAGACGGATGAAGATTCCTCCCAGGGAAAAGGCGCCAGGAGAGAAAGCGATTGTTCCTTTTCTGGGGTTAATGGGGCCCCATCATCGGCACCTGAGAGCCCAAGGCTGCCACCTTCGGCCTGGACGCAAAGCTCGACGGTGCATGCCACGTGCGATTCTGTGAATGTCCCCCTATTCAGCCCAGAATTCAAGACGGACGAAGATTCCTCCCAGGGAAAAGGCGCCAGGACAGAAAGCGATTGTTCCTTTTTTAGGGGTAATGGGGCCCCATCACTTGTAGCTGAGATCCCAATGCTGACACATTTTTTCCTGGTCGCAAAGCTCAACGGTGCGTGCCACCTGTGGTTCCAGGAAAGTGCCCCTTTTCAGCCCAGTATTCAAGATGGATTTAGATTCCTCCCAGGGAAAAGGTGCCAGGATAGAAAGCAATTGTTCCTTTTCTAAGGGTAATGGGGCCCCATCATTGGCATCTTAGAGCCCAAGGCTGCCACCTCTTCCCTGGGCGCAAATCTCCATGTTGCATGTAATGTCAGGTTCCGGGAAAGTGCCCCTTTTCAGCCCAGATTTCAAGACGGACGAAGATTCCTCCCAAAGAAAAGGTGCCAGGACAGAAAGCAATTGTTGCTTTTCTAGGGGTAATGGGGCCCCATCACTGGTAGCTGAGATCCCAAGGCTGCCACCTTTTCCCTGGGCGCAAAGCTTGACGGTGCGTGCCACGTGCGGGTCGGGGAAAGTGCCGCTATTCAGCCCATATTTCAAGACGGATGAAGATTCCTCCCAGGGAAAAGGTGCCAGGAGAGAAAGCGATTGTTCCTTTTCTAGGGATAATGGGGCCCCATCATCGGCACCTGAGAGCCCAAGGCTGCCACCTTTTCCCTGGGAGCAAATCTCGACGGTGAGTGCCACCTGCGGTTCTGGGAATGTGCCCCCTTTCAGACCAGAATTCAAGACGGACGAAAATTCCTCCCAGGGAAACGGTGCCAGGACAGAAAGCGATTGTCCCTTTTCTAGGGGTAATCGGGCCCCATAATTGGCAGGTGAGAGCCCAAGGCTGCCACCTTTGGCCTGGGCGCAAAGCTCGACGGTGCATGCCACCTGCACTTCTGGGAATGTGCCCCTATTCAGCCCAGATTTCAAGACGGACGAAGATTCCTCCCAAAGAAAAGGTGCCAGGACAGAAAGCGATTCTTCCTTTTCTAAGGGTAATGGGGCCCCATCACTTGTAGCTAGATCCGAAGGCTGCCACCTTTTCCCTGGGTGCAAAGCTCGACGGTGCGTGCCACTTGAGGTTCCAGGAATGTGCCTATATTCAGCCCAGTATTCAAGACGGACGAAGATTCCTCCCAGGGAAGAGGTGCCAGGACAGAAAGCAATTGTTCCTTTTCTAGGGGTAATGGAGTTCCATTATTGGCAGCTGAGAGCCCAAGGCTGCCACCTCTTCCCTGGGCGCAAAGCTCGACAGTGCGTGCCACCTGCGGTTGTGGGAATGTGCCCCCTTTCATCCCAGAATTCAAGACGGACAAAGATTCCTCCCAGGGAAAAGGTGCCAGGACAGAAAGCGATTGTTCCTTTTCTAAGGGTAATTGGGCCCAATCACTGGCAGCTGAGACCCCAAGGTTGCCACCTTTTCCCTGGGCGCAAAGCTCGACGGTGCGTGCTACCTGAGGTTCTAGAAATATGCCCATATTCAGCCCATATTTCAAGACGGATGAAGATTCCTCCCAGGGAAAAGGTCCCAGGACATAAAGCAATTGTTCCTTTTCTAGGGGCAATGGGACCCTATCATTGGCACCTGAGAGCCCAAGGTTGCCAGCTTTTCCCTGGGCGCAAATCTCGATGGTGCGTGTCACCTGCGGTTGAGGGAATGTGCCCCCTTTCAGACCAGAATTCAAGACAGACGAGGATTCCTCCCAGGGAAAATGTGCCAGGACAGAAAGCGATCGTTCTTTTTCTAGGGGTAATGGGGCCCCATCACTGGTAGCTGAGATCCCAAGGCTGACACATTTTCCCTGGGCGCAAAGCTCGACGGTGAGTGCCACCTGCGGATCCGGAATGTTCCAATTTTCTGCCCAGTATTCTAGACGGATGAAGATTCCTCCAAAGGAAAACGGTGCCAGGACAGAAAGGGATTTTTCCTTTTCTAGGGTTAATGGAGCCCCATGATTGGCAGCTGAGAGCCGAAGGCTGCCACCTTTTCCCTGGGCGCAAAGCTCGATGGTGCGTGCAAGGTCAGGTTCCGGGAAAGTGCCACTTTTCAGCCCTGTATTGAAGACAGATTTACATTCCTCTCAGGGAAAGGGTGCCAGGACAGAAAGTGATTGTTCCTTTTCTAGCGGTAATGGGATCCTATCATTGGCAGCTGAGAGCCCAAGGCTGCCACCATTTCCCTGGTCGAAAAGCTCGATGGTGCGTATCGCCTGCGTTTCCGGGAATGTACCCCTTTTCTGCCCAGAATTCCAGACAAACGAAGATTCCTCCCAGGGAAAAGGTGCCAGGACAGAAAGCTATTGTTCTTTTTCTAGGGATAATGGGGCCCCATCATTGGCACCTGAGAGACCAGGGCTGCCACCTCTTCCCTGGGCGCAAATCTCGACGGTGCGTGCCACCTGCGGTTCCAGGAAAGTGCCCCTTTTCAGCCCAGTGTTCAAGATGGATTTAGATTCCTCCCAGGGAAAAGGTGCCAGGACAGAAAGCGATTGTTCCTTTTCTATAGGTAATTGGACCCAATCATTGGCAGCTGAGAGCCCAAGGCTGCCACCTTTTCCCTGGGCGCAAAGCTCAAGGGTGTGTGCTACGTGAGGTTCTAGAAATGTGCCCATATTCAGCCCTGTTTTCAAGACTTATGAAGATTCCTCCCAGGGAAGAGGTGCCACGACAGAAAGCGCTTGTTGCTTTTCTAGGGTTAATGGAGCCCCATCATTGGCAGCTGAGAGCCCAAGGATGCCACCTCTTCCATGGGCGCAAACCTCGATGGTGCGTGCAAGGTCAGCTTCCGAGAAAGTGCCCATTTTCAGCCCTGTATTCAAGACAGATTTAGATTCCTCCCAGGGAAAAAGTGCCAGGACAGAAAGCGATTGTTGCTTTTCTAGGGCCAATGTGACCCTATCATTGGCACCTGAGAGCCCAAGGCTGCCACCTTTTCCCTGGGCGCAAATCTCGATGGTGCGTTTCACCTGTGGTTCAGGCAATGTGCCCCCTTTCAGACCAGAATTCAAGACAGACGAGGATTCCTCCCAGGGAAAATGTGCCAGGACAGAAAGCGATTGTTCCTTTTCTAGGGGTAATGGGGCCCCATCACTGGTAGCTGAGATCCCAAGGCTGCAACCTTTTCCCTGGGTGCAAACCTTGACGGTGCGTGCCACGTGCAGGTCCGGGAAACTGCCCCTATTCAGCCCATATTTCAAGACGGAAGAAGATTCCTCCCAGGGAAAAGGCGCCAGGAGAGAAAGCGATTGTTCTTTTTCTAGGGTTAATGGGGCCCCATCATTGGCACCTGAGAGCCCAAGGCTGCCACATTTTTTCCTGGGCGCAAATCTCGACGGTGCGTGCCACCTGCGATTCTGGGAATGTGCCCCCTTTCAGCCCAGAGACAAGACGGACGAATATTCTTCCCAGGGTAAAGGTGCCAGGACAGAAAGTGATTGTCCCTTTTCTAGGGGAATAGGCCCCATAATATGCAGGTGAGAGCCCAAGGCTGCCACCTTTTCCCTGGGCGCAAAGCTCGACGGTGCGTGCTACCTGAGGTTCGAGAACTGTGCCCCTTTTCAGCCCAGAATTCAAGACGGATGAAGATTCCTCCCAGAGAAAAGGTGCCAAGACACAAAGCGATTGTTCCTTTTCTAGGGATAATGGGGCCCCATCATTGGCACCTGAGAGCCCAAGGCTGCCACCTTTTCCCTGGGCGCAAAGCTCGACAGTGCGTGCCACCTTTGGTTCCAGGAAAGTGCCCCTTTTCAGCCAAGTATTCAAGATGGATTTAGATTCCTCCCAGGGAAAAGGTGCCAGGACAGAAAGCGATTGTCCCTTTTCTAGGAGTAATAAGGCCTCATAATTGGCAGGTGAGAGCCCAAGGCTGCCACCTTTGGCCTGGGCGCAAAGCTCGATGGTGCATGCCACGTGCGATTCAGGGAATGTCCCCCTATTCAGCCCAGTATTCAAGACGGACGAAGATTCCTCCCAGGGAAAAGGTGCCAGGACAGAAAGCGATTGTTCCTTTTCTAGGAATAATGGGGCCCCATCATTGGCACCTGAGAGCCCAAGGCTGCCACCTTTTCCCTGGGCGCAAATCTTGACGGTGCGTGCTACGTGCGAGTCCGGGAAAGTGCCGCTATTCAGCCCATATTTCAAGACGGATGAAGATTCCTCCCAGGGAAAAGGTGCCAGGAGAGAAAGCGATTGTTCCTTTTCTAAGGGTAAAGGGGCCCCATCATTGGCACCTGAGAGCGCAAGGCTGCCACCTTTTCCCTGGGCGCAAAGCTCGACGGTGCGTGCCGCCTGTGGTTCCAGGAAAGTGCCCCTTTTCAGCCAAGTATTCAAGATGGATTTAGATTCCTCCCAGGGAAAAGGTGCCAGGACAGAAAGCGATTGTCCCTTTTCTAGGAGTAATAAGGCCTCATAATTGGCAGGTGAGAGCCCAAGGCTGCCACCTTTGGCCTGGGCGCAAAGCTCGATGGTGCATGCCACGTGCGATTCAGGGAATGTCCCCCTATTCAGCCCAGTATTCAAGACGGACGAAGATTCCTCCCAGGGAAAAGGTGCCAGGACAGAAAGCGATTGTTCCTTTTCTAGGAATAATGGGGCCCCATCATTGGCACCTGAGAGCCCAAGGCTGCCACCTTTTCCCTGGGCGCAAATCTTGACGGTGCGTGCTACGTGCGAGTCCGGGAAAGTGCCGCTATTCAGCCCATATTTCAAGACGGATGAAGATTCCTCCCAGGGAAAAGGTGCCAGGAGAGAAAGCGATTGTTCCTTTTCTAAGGGTAAAGGGGCCCCATCATTGGCACCTGAGAGCCCAAGGCTGCCACCTTTTCCCTGGGCGCAAAGCTCGACGGTGCGTGCCGCCTGTGGTTCCAGGAAAGTGCCCCTTTTCAGCCAAGTATTCAAGATGGATTTAGATTCCTCCCAGGGAAAAGGTGCCAGGACAGAAAGCGATTCTTCCTTTTCTAAGGGTAATGGGGCCCCATCATTGGCATCTTAGAGCCCAAGGCTGCCACCTCTTCCCCGGGCGCAAATCTCGATTGTGCATGTAATGTCAGGTTCTGGGAAAGTGCCCCTATTCAGCCCAGATTTCAAGACGGACGAAGATTCCTCCCAAAGCAAAGGTGCCAGGACAGAAAGCGATTGTCCCTTTTCTAGGGGTAATGGAGCCCCTTCACTGGTAGCTGAGATCGCAAGGCTGCCACCTTTTCTCTGGGCGCAAAGCTTGACGGTGCGTGCCATGTGCGGGTCCGGGAAAGTGCCGCTATTCAGCCCATATTTCAAGACGGATGAAGATTCCTCCCAGGGAAAAGGTGCCAGGAGAGAAAGTGATTGTTCCTTTTCTAGGGTTAATGGGGCCCCATCATCGGCACCTGAGAGCCCAAGGCTGCCATCTTTTGCCTTGGCGCAAATCTCGACGGTGCGTGCCACCTGCGCTTCTGGAAATGTGCCCCCTTTCAGACCAGAATTCAAGACGGACGAAAATTCCTCCCAGGGAAACGGTGCCAGGACAGAAAGCGATTGTCCCTTTTCTAGGGCTAATAGGCCCCATAATTGGCAGCTGAGAGCCCAAGGCTCCGACCATTGGCCTGGGCGCAAAGCTCGACGGTGCATGCAACGTGCGATTCTGGGAATGTCCCCCTATTCAGCCCAGTATTCAAGACGGACGAAGATTCCTCCCAGGGAAAAGGTGCCAGGACAGAAAGTGATTGTTCCGTGTTTAGGGGTAATAGGGCCCCATAATTGGCAGGTGAGAGCCCAAGGCTGCCAACTTTGGCCTGGCGCAAAGCTCGACGGTGCATGCCATGTGCGATTCTGGGAATGTGCCCCTATTCAGCCCAGATTTCAAGACGGACGAAGATTCCTCCCAAAGAAAAGGTGCCAGGACAGAAAGCCATTGTCCCTTTTCTAGGGGTAATGGGGCCCCATCACTGGTAGCTGAGATCGCAAGGCTCCCACCTTTTCCCTGGGCGTAAATCTTGACGGTGCGTGCCACGTGTGGGTCCGGGAAAGTGCCGCTATTCAGCCCATATTTCAAGACCGACGAAAATTCCTCCCAGGGAAAATGTGCCAGGACAGAAAGCGATTTTTCTTTTTCTAGGGGTAATGGGGCCCCATCACTGGTAGCTGAGATCCCAAGGCTGCCACCTTTTCCCTGGGTGCAAAGCTTGACGGTGCGTGCCACGTGCAGGTCCGGGAAAGTGCCGCTATTCAGCCCATATTTCAAGACCGAGGAAGATTCCTCCCAGGGAAAAGGCGCCAGGAGAGAAAGCGATTGTTCTTTTTCTAGGGTTAATGGGGCCCCATCATCGGCATCTGAGAGCCCAAGGCTGCCACCTTTTCCCTGGGGGCAAATCTCGACGGTGCGTGCCACCTGCGGTTCTGGGAATGTGCTCCCTTTCAGCCCAGAGATCAAGACGGACGAAAATTCCTCCCAGGGAAAAGGTGCCAGGACAGAAAGCGATTGTCCCTTTTCTAAGGGTAATAGGCCCCATATTATGCAGGTGAGAGCCCAAGGCTGCCACCTTTTCCCTGGGCGCAAAGCTCGACGGTGCGTGCTACCTGAGGTTCGAGAACTGTGCCCCTTTTCAGCCCAGAATTCAAGACGGACGAAGATTCCTCCCAAAGAAAAGGTGCCAGGACAGAAAGCGATTGTCCCTTTTCTAGTGGTAATGGAGCCTCATCACTGGTAGCTGAGATCCCAAGGCTGCCACCTTTTCCGAGGGCGCAAATCTTGTCGGTGCGTGCAGTATGCGGGTCCGGGAAAGTACCGCTATTCAGCCCATATTTCAAGACGGATGAAGATTCCTCCCAGGGAAAAGGTGCCAGGAGAGAAAGCGATTGTTCCTTTTCTAGGGATAATGGGGCCCCATCATTGGCACCTGAGAGCCCAAGGCTGCCACCTTTTCCCTGGGCGCAAAGCTCGACGGTGCGTGCC
Source organism: Pithys albifrons albifrons (assembly GCF_047495875.1). NCBI lineage: Eukaryota > Metazoa > Chordata > Aves > Passeriformes > Thamnophilidae > Pithys > Pithys albifrons. Next base: position 560,079 of record NC_092469.1, on the reverse strand, counting down.
ACCTGTGGTTCCAGGAAAGTGCCCCTTTTCAGCCAAGTATTCAAGATGGATTTAGATTCCTCCCAGGGAAAAGGTGCCAGGACAGAAAGCGATTCTTCCTTTTCTAAGGGTAATGGGGCCCCATCATTGGCATCTTAGAGCCCAAGGCTGCCACCTCTTCCCCGGGCGCAAATCTCGATGGTGCATGTAATGTCAGGTTCCGGGAAAGTGCCCCTTTTCAGCCCAGATTTCAAGACGGACGAAGATTCCTCCCAAAGAAAAGGTGCCAGGACAGAAAGCAATTGTCCCTTTTCTAGGGGTAATGGAGCCCCATCACTGGTAGCTGAGATCGCAAGGTTGCCACCTTTTCCCTGGGCGCAAAGCTTGACGGTGCGTGCCATGTGCGGGTCCGGGAAAGTGCCGCTATTCAGCCCATATTTCAAGACGGATGAAGATTCCTCCCAGGGAAAAGGTGCCAGGAGAGAAAGCGATTGTTCCTTTTCAAGGGTTAATGGGGCCCCATCATCGGCACCTGAGAGCCCAAGGCTGCCATCTTTTGCCTTGGCGCAAATCTCGATGGTGCATGTAATGTCAGGTTCTGGGAAAGTGCCCCTTTTCAGCCCAGATTTCAAGACGGACGAAGATTCCTCCCAAAAAAAAGGTGCCAGGACAGAAAGCGATTGTTCCGCGTTTAGGGGTAATAGGGCCCCATAATTGGCAGGTGAGAGCCATAGCTGCCACCTTTGGCCTGGGCGCAAAGCTCGACGGTGCATGCCACCTGCGTTTCTGGGAATGTGCCCCTATTCAGCCCAGATTTCAAGACGGACGAAGATTCCTCCCAAAGAAAAGGTGCCAGGACAGAAAGCGATTGTTGCTTTTCTAGGGGTAATGGGGCCCCATCACTGGTAGCTGAGATCGCAAGGCTGCCACCTTTTCTCTGAGCGCAAAGCTTGACGGTGAGAGCCCCTGCGGTTCTGGGAATGTGCCCGCTTTCAGACCAGAATTCAAGACGGACGAAAATTCCTCCCAGGGAAAAGGTGCCAGGACAGAAAGCGATTGTTCCTTTTCTAGGAATAATGGGGCCCCATCATTGGCACCTGAGAGCCCAAGGCTGCCACCTTTTCCCTGGGCGCAAAGCTCGACAGTGCGTGCCACCTGCGGTTCCAGGAAAGTGCCCCTTTTCAGCCAAGTTTTCAAGATGGATTTAGATTCCTCCCAGGGAAAAGGTGCCAGGACAGAAAGCGATTCTTCCTTTTCTAAGGGTAATGGGGCCCCATCATTGGCATCTTAGAGCCCAAGGCTGCCACCTTTTCCCTGGGCGCAATTCTCGATGGTGCATGTAATGTCAGGTTCTGGGAAAGTCCCCTTTTCAGCCCAGATTTCAAGAAGGACGAAGATTCCTCCCAAAGAAAAGGTGCCAGGACAGAAAGCGATTGTTGCTTTTCTAGGGGTAATGGGGCCCCATCACTGGTAGGTGAGATCCCAAGGCTGCCACCTTTTCCCTGGGCGCAAAGCTTGACGGTGCGTGCCACGTGCGGGTCCGGGAAAGTGCCGCTATTCAGCCCATATTTTAAGACGGATGAAGATTCCTCCCAAAGAAAAGGTGCCAGGACAGAAAGCGATTGTCCCTTTTCTAGGGGTAATAGGGCCCCATAATTGGCAGGTGAGAGCCCAAGGCTGCCACCTTTGGCCTGGGCGCAAAGCTCGATGGTGCATGCCACGTGCGATTCAGGGAATGTCCCCCTATTCAGCCCAGTATTCAAGACGGACGAAGATTCCTCCCAGGGAAAAGGTGCCAGGACAGAAAGCGATTGTTCCTTTTCTAGGACTAATTGGGCCCCATCATTGGCACCTGAGAGCCCACGGCTGCCACCTTTTCCCTGGGCGCAAAGCTCGACAGTGCGTGCCACCTTTGGTTCCAGGAAAGTGCCCGTTTTCAGCCAAGTATTCAAGATGGATTTAGATTCCTCCCAGGGAAAAGGTGCCAGGACAGAAAGCGATTGTCCCTTTTCTAGGGGTAATAAGGCCTCATAATTGGCAGGTGAGAGCCCAAGGCTGCCACCTTTGGCCTGGGCGCAAAGCTCGATGGTGCATGCCACGTGCGATTCAGGGAATGTCCCCCTATTCAGCCCAGTATTCAAGACGGACGAAGATTCCTCCCAGGGAAAAGGTGCCAGGACAGAAAGCGATTGTTCCTTTTCTAGGAATAATGGGACCCCATCATTTGCACCTGAGAGCCCAAGGCTGCCACCTTTTCCCTGGGCGCAAATCTCAACGGTGCGTGCCACGTGCGAGTCCGGGAAAGTGCCTTTTTTCAGCCCATATTTCAAGACGGATGAAGATTCCTCCCAGGGAAAAGGTGCTAGGAGAGAAAGCGATTGTTCCTTTTCTAAGGGTAATGGGGCCCCATCATTGGCACCTGAGAGCCCAAGGCTGCCACCTTTTCCCTGGGCGCAAAGCTCGACAGTGCGTGCCGCCTGTGGTTCCAGGAAAGTGCCCCTTTTCAGCCAAGTATTCAAGATGGATTTAGATTCCTCCCAGGGAAAAGGTGCCAGGACAGAAAGCGATTCTTCCTTTTCTAAGGGTAATGGGGCCCCATCATTGGCATCTTAGAGCCCAAGGCTGCCACCTCTTCCCCGGGCGCAAATCTCGATGGTGCATGTAATGTCAGGTTCTGGGAAAGTGCCCCTATTCAGCCCAGATTTCAAGACGGACGAAGATTCCTCCAGAAGAAAAGGTGCCAGGACAGAAAGCGATTGTCCCTTTTCTAGGGGTAATGGAGCCCCTTCACTGGTAGCTGAGATCGCAAGGCTGCCACCTTTTCCCTGGGCGCAAAGCTTGACGGTGCGTGCCATGTGCGGGTCCGGGAAAGTGCCGCTATTCAGCCCATATTTCAAGACGGATGAAGATTCCTCCCAGGGAAAAGGTGCCAGGAGAGAAAGCGATTGTTCCTTTTCTAGGGTTAATGGGGCCCCATCATCGGCATCTGAGAGCCCAAGGCTGCCACCTTTTCCCTGGGCGCAAATCTCGACGGTGTGTGCCACCTGCGGTTCTGGGAATGTGCCCCCTTTCAGACCAGAATTCAAGACGGACAAAAATTCCTTCCAGGGAAAAGGTGCCAGGACAGAAAGCGATTGTTCCTTTTCTAGGGGTAATCGGGCCCCATAATTGGCAGGTGAGAGCCCAAGGCAGCCACCATTGGCCTGGGCGCAAAGCTCGACGGTGCATGCCACGTGCGATTCTGGGAATGTCCCCCTATTCAGCCCAGTATTCAAGACGGACGAAGATTCCTCCCAGGGAAAAGGTGCCAGGACAGAAAGTGATTTTTCCGCGTTTAGGGGTAATAGGGCCCCATAATTGGCAGGTGAGAGCCCAAGGCTGCCAACTTTGGCCTGGGTGCAAAGCTCGACAGTGCATGCCACGTGCGATTATGGGAATGTGCCCCTATTCAGCCCAGTTTTCAAGACGGACGAAGATTCCTCCCAGGGAAAAGGTGACAGGACAGAAAGCGATTGTTCCTTTTCTAGGGGTAATGGGATCCTATCATTGGCACCTGAGGACCCAAGGTTGCCACTTTTTCCCTGGGCGCAAATCTTGACGGTGCGTGCCACCTGCGGTTCTGGGAATGTGCCCCTTTTCTGGCTAGAATTCCAGACAAACGAAGATTCCTCCCAGGGAAAAGGTGCCAGGACAGAAAGCGATTGTTCCTTTTCTACGGGTAATTGGGCCGAATCATTGGCAGCTGAGAGCCCAAGGCTGCCACCTTTTCCCTGGGCGCAAAGCTTGATGGTGCGTGCAACGTGAGGTTCTAGAAATGTTCCCCTATTCAGCCCAGTATTCAAGACGGATGAAGATTCCTCCCAGGAAAGAAGTGCTAGGAGAGAAAGCGATTGTTCCTTTTCTAGGGGCAATGGGACCCTATCATTGGCAGTTGAGAGCCCAAGGCTGCCACATTTTCCCTGGGCGCAAATCTTGACGGTGCGTGCCACCTGCGGGTCTGGAAAAGTGCCCCTTTTCAGCCCAGAATTCAAGACGGAGGAAGATTCCTCCCAGGGAAAAGGTGCCAGGACAGAAAGCCATTGTTCCTTTTCTAGGGTTAATGGGGCCCCATCATTGGCACCTGGGAGCCCAAGGCTTCCACCTTGGCCTGGGCGCAAAGCTCAACGGTGCGTGCCACCTGCGGTTCCAGGAAAGTGCCCCTTTTCAGCCCAGATTTCAAGACGGACGAAGATTCCTCCCAGGGAAAAGGCGCCAGGAGAGAAAGCGATTGTTCTTTTTCTAGGGTTAATGGGGCCCCATCATCGGCATCTGAGAGCCCAAGGCTGCCACCTTTTCCCTGGACGCAAATCTCAACGGTGCGTGCCACCTGCGGTTCTGGGAATGTGCTCCCTTTCAGCCCAGAGATCAAGATGGACGAAAATTCCTCCCAGGGAAAAGGTGCCAGGACAGAAAGCGATTGTCCCTTTTCTAAGGGTAATAGGCCCCATATTATGCAGGTGAGAGCCCAAGGCTGCCACCTTTTCCCTGGGCGCAAAGCTTGACGGTGCGTGCTACCTGAGGTTCGAGAAATGTGCCCCTTTTCAGCCCAGAATTCAAGACGGACGAAGATTCCTCCCAGGGAAAAGGTGACAGGACAGAAAGCGATTCTTCCTTTTCTAAGGGTAATGGGGCCCCATCATTGGCATCTTAGAACCCAAGGCTGCCACCTCTTCTCCGGGCACAAATCTCGATGGTGCATGTAATGTCAGGTTCCGGGAAAGTGCCCCTATTCAGCCCAGATTTCAAGACGGACGAAGATTCCTCCCAAAGAAAAGGTGCCAGGACAGAAAGCGATTGTCCCTTTTCTAGGGGTAATGGGGCCCCATCACTTGTATCTGAGATCCGAAGGCTGCCACCTTTTCCCTGGGTGGAAAGATTGACGGTGCGTGCCACGTACGGGTTCGGGAAAGTGCCGCTATTCAGACCAGAATTCAAGACGGACAAAAATTCCTCCCAGGGAAAAGGTGCCAGGACAGAAAGCGATTGTTCCTTTTCTAGGGATAATGGGGCCCCATCACTGGCACCTGAGAGCCCAGGGCTGCCACCTTTTCCCTGGGCACAAAGCTCGACGGTGCGTGCCACCTGCGGTACCAGGAAAGTGCCCCTTTTCAGCCATGTATTCAAGATGGATTTAGATTCCTCCCAGGGAAAAGGTGCCAGGACAGAAAGCGATTGTTCCTTTTCTAAGGGTAATTGGGCCCAATCATTGGCAGTAGAGAGTCCAAGGCTGCCACCTTTTCCCTGGGCGCAAAGCTCAAGGGTGTGTGCTACGTGAGGTTCTAGAAATGTGCCCATATTCAGCCCTGTTTTCAAGACTTATGAAGATTCCTCCCAGGGAAGAGGTGCCATGACACAAAGCGCTTGTTCCTTTTCTAGGGTTAATGGAGCCCCATCATTGGCAGCTGAGAGCCCAAGGATGTCACCTCTTCCATGGGCGCAAACCTCGATGGTGCGTGCGAGGTCAGCTTCCGGGAAAGTGCCCATTTTCAGCCCTGTATTCAAGACAGATTTAGATTCCTCCCAGGGAAAAAGTGCCAGGACAGAAAGCGATTGTTGCTTTTCTAGGGCCAATGGGACCCTATCATTGGTACCTGAGAGCCCAAGGCTGACACCTTTTCCCTGGGCGCAAATCTCGATGGTGCGTGTCCCCTGCGGTTCAGGGAATGTGCCCCCTTTCAGACCAGAATTCAAGACAGACGAGGATTCCTCCCAGGGAAAATGTGCCAGGACAGAAAGCGATGGTTCTTTTTCTAGGGGTAATGGGGCCCCATCACTGGTAGCTGAGATCCCAAAGCTGCCACCTTTTCCCTGGGTGCAAAGCTTGACGGTGCGTGCCACGTGCAGGTCCGGGAAGCTGCCCCTATTCAGCCCAGTATTCAAGACCGACGAAGATTCCTTCCAGGGAAAAGGCGCCAGGAGAGAAAGCGATTGTTTTTTTTCTAGGGTTAGTGGGGCCCCATCATTGGCACCTGAGAGCCCAAGGCTGCCACCTTTTCCCTGGGCGCAAATCTCGACGGTGCGTGCCACCTGCGATTCTGGGAATGTGCCCCCTTTCAGCCCAGAGACAAGACGGACGAAAATTCCTCCCAAAGAAAAGGTGCCAGGACAGAAAGCAATTGTCCCTTTTCTAAAGGAATAGGCCCCATAATATGCAGGTGAGAGCCCAAGGCTGCCACCTTTGGCCTGGGCACAAAGCTCGACGGTGCGTGCTACCTGAGGTTCCAGAAATGTCCCCCTTTTCAGCCCAGAATTCAAGATGGACGAAGATTCCTCCCAGAGAAAAGGTGCCAAAACACAAAGCGATTGTTCCTTTTCTAGGGATAATGGGGCCCCATCATTGCACCTGAGAGCCCAAGGCTGCCACCTTTTCCCTGGGCGCAAAGCTCGACGGTGCGTGCCGCCTGTGGTTCCAGGAAAGTGCCGTTTTTCAGCCAAGTATTCAAGATGGATTTAGATTCCTCCCAGGGAAAAGGTGCCAGGACAGAAAGCGATTCTTCCTTTTCTAAGGGTAATGGGGCCCCATCATTGGCATCTTAGAGCCCAAGGCTGCCACCTCTTCCCCGGACGCAAATCTCGATGGTGCATGTAATGTCAGGTTCTGGGAAAGTGCCCCTTTTCAGCCCAGATTTCAAGACGGACGAAGATTCCTCCCAAAGAAAAGGTGCCAGGACAGAAAGCGATTGTTCCGCGTTTAGGGGTAATAGGGCCCCATAATTGGCAGGTGAGAGCCATAGCTGCCACCTTTGGCCTGGGCGCAAAGCTCGACGGTGCATGCCACCTGCGTTTCTGGGAATGTGCCCCTATTCAGCCCATATTTCAAGACGGACGAAGATTCCTTCCAAAGAAAAGGTGCCAGGACAGAAAGCGATTGTTGCTTTTCTAGGGGTAATGGGGCCCCATCACTGGTAGCTGAGATCGCAAGGCTGCCACCTTTTCTCTGGGCGCAAAGCTTGACGGTGAGAGCCCCTGCGGTTCTGGGAATGTGCCCCCTTTCAGACCAGAATTCAAGACGGACGAAAATTCCTCCCAGGGAAAAGGTGCCAGGACAGAAAGCGATTGTCCCTTTTCTAAGGGTAATAGGGCCCATAATATGCAGGTGAGAGCCCAAGGCTGCCACCTTTGGCCTGGGCACAAAGCTCGACGATGCATGCCACGTGCGATTCTGGGAATGTCTCCCTATTCAGCCCAGTATTCAAGGCGGACGAAGATTCCTCCCAGGGAAAAGGAGCCAGGACAGAAAGCGATTGTGCCTTTTCTAGGCTTAATGGGGCCCTAAATTTGGCAACTGAGAGCCCAGGGCTTCCACCATTTCCCTGGGCGCAAAGCTCGACGGTGCATCCCACATGCGGGTAAGGGAAAGAGCCGTTTTCAGCCCAGAATTCTAGACCAATGAAGATTCCTCCCAAGGAAAAGGTGCCAGGACAGAAAGCGATTGTTATTTATCTAGTGTTAATGGGGACCCATCATTGGCATCTTAAAGACCAAGACTGCCACCTTCTCCCTGGGCGCAAAGCTAGATGGTGCCTGCCACGTGCAGGTCAGAGAAAGTGCTTTGTTCAGCCCAGAATTCCAGACGGATAACGACTCCTCCCAGGGAAAAGGCTCCCAGGACAGAAAGCGATTGTTCCATTTCTAGTGTTAATGGGAGCCCGTCATTGGCATCTGAGAGCCAGAGGTTGCCTCCTTTTCCCTGAGCGCAAAGCTCGACAGTGCGTGCCACGTGCTGGTCCCAGAAAGTGCCATTTTACAGCCCAGAATTCCAGACCAATGAAGACTCCTCCCAGGGAAAAGATGCCAGGACAGAAAGCCATTGTGCTTTTTGTAAAGGTAATGGGGCCCCATCATTGGCACCTGAGAGCCCAAGACTGCCACCTTTTCCCTGGACGCAAAGCTCGATGGTGCGTTCCACTTGCGGGTCCAGGAAAGTGCCGATTCTCAGACCAGAATTCCAAACCGATGAAGATTCCTCCCTGGGAAAAGGTGCCAGGACAGAAAGCCATTGTGCCTTTTGTAGGGGTAATGGGGCACCATCATTGGCAGCTGAGAGCCCAAGGCTGCCTCCTTTTCCCTGGGCGCAAAGCTCGACGGTGTGTACCTTGTGCGGGTTTGGGGCAGTGCCATTTTGAACCCAGATTTCTAGACGGATGAAGATTCCTCCCAGGGAAAAGGTGCCAGGACAGAAAGCAAGTGTTATTTTTCTAGTGTTAACGGGGCCCCATCATTGGCACCTGAGAGCCCAAGGCTGCCACCTTTTCCCTGGGCGCAAATGTCGAGTGTGCGTGCCACTTTCTTATCTGGGAAAGTGCCGTTTTTTAGCCCAGAATTCTAGACGGATGAAGATTCCTCCCAGGGAAAAGGTGCCAGGACAGAAAGCGATTCTTCCATTTCTAGGCGAAATCGGGCCCCGTCACAGGCACCTGAGAGCCCAAGTTTTCCTCCTTTAACCTGGGTGCAAAACTCGATGGTGCGTGCTACGTGCTGGTCCCAGAAATTGCCGTTTCTCATTCCAGAATTCCAGACCGATGAAGATTCCTCCCTGGGAAAAGGTGCCAGGACAGGAATCGATTTCTCCTTTTCTAGGGTTAATGGGGCCACATCATTGACACCTGAGAGCCCAAGGTTGCCTCCTATACCCTGGGCGCAAAGGTCGACGGTGCGTGCTACATGAGGGTCCGGGAAATTCCTGTTTCTCATTCCAGAATTCCAGACCAATGAAGATTCGTCCCTGGGAAAAGGTGCCAGGACAGGAATGGATTTCTCCTTTTCTGGGAGTAATGGGGACCCGTCATTGGCATCTGAGAGCCAGAGGTTGCTTCCTTTTCCCTGACCGCAAAGCTCGACGGTGCGTGCCACTTCCTGGTCCAGGAATGTGCTGTTTCTCATCCCAGAATTCGGGGCCGATGAAGATTTCTCCCAGGGAAAAGGTGCCAGGACAGAAAGCCATTGTGCTTTTTGTAAAGGTAATGGGGCCCCATCATTGGCACCTGAAAGCCCAAGACTGCCACCTTTTCCCTGGACGCAAAGCTCGATGGTGCGTTCCACTTGCGGGTCCAGGAAAGTGCCGATTCTCAGACCAGAATTCCAAACCGATGAATTTCCTCCCTGGGAAAAGGTGCCAGGACAGAAAGTCATTGTGCCTTTTCTAGGGGTAATGGGACACCATCACTGGCAGCTGAGAGCCCAGGGCTGCCCCCTTTTCCCTCGGAGCAAAGCTCGACGGTGTATACCTTGTGCGGGTTTTTGGAAGTGCCAGTTTTGAACCCAGATTTCCAGACGGACGAAGATTCCACCCTGGGAAAAGGTGCCAGGACAGAAAGCAAGTGTTCTTTTTCTAGTGTTAACGGGGCCCCATCATTGACACCTGAGAGCCCAAGGCTGCCACCTTTTCCCTGGGCGGAAATGTCGACGGCGCGTGCCGCTTGCAAGTCCGGGAATGTGCCGTTTCTCATCCCAGAATTCCAGGCCAGCGAAGATTTCTCCCTGGGAAAAGGTGCCAGGACAGAAAGCGAGTGTGTCTTTTCAAGGGTTAACGGGGCCCCAAAATTGGCAGCTGAGAGCCCAGGGCTGCCATCTTTTCCCTAAGCGCAAAGCTCGACGGTGCGTGCCACATGCGTGTAAGGGAAAGAGCCGTTTGTCATCTCAGAATTCCAGACCGATGAAGCTTCCACCCAGGGAAAATATGCCAGGACAGAAAGCGATTGTTCTTTTTCTAGGGGTAATGGGGCCCCATCATTGGCACCTGAGAGCCCAAGGCTGCCACCTTTTGCCTGGGCGCAAAGCTCGACGGTGCGTTCCACTTGCGGGTCCGGGGAAGTGCCGTTTTTCAGCCCAGAATTCCAGACGGACGAAAATTCCTCCCAGGGAAAAGGTGCCAGGACAGAAAGCGATTGTTATTTATCTAGTGTTAACGGGGACCCATCATTGGCATCTGAGAGCCCAAGGCTGCCACCTTTTCCCTGGGCGCAAAGCTAGATGGTGCCTACAACGTGCAGGTCAGAGAAAGTGCTTTGTTCAGCCCAGAATTCCAGACGGATGACGACTCCTCCCAGGGAAAAGGCTCCCAGGAGAGAAAGCGATTGTTCCATTTCTAATGTTAAGGGGGGCCCGTCATTGGCATCTGAGAGTCAGAGGTTTCCTCCTTTTCCCTGGGCGCAAAGCTCGACAGTGCATGCCGCGTGCTGGTCCCAAAAAGTGCCATTTTACAGCCCAGAATTCCAGACCAATGAAGACTCCTCCCAGGGAAAAGGTGCCAGGACAGAAAGCCATTGTGCTTTTTGTAAAGGTAATGGGGCCCCATCATTGGCACCTGAGAGCCCAAAACTGCCACCTTTTCCCTGGACGCAAAGCTCGATGGTGCGTTCCACTTGCGGGTCCAGGAAAGTGCCGATTCTCAGACCAGAATTCCAAACCGATGAAGATTCCTCCCTGGGAAAAGGTGCCAGGACAAAAAGACATTGTGCCTTTTGTAGGGGTAATGGGGCCCCATCATTGGCACCTGAGAGCCGAAGGCTGCCCCCTTTTCCCTGGGCGCAAAGCTTGACGGTGTGTACCTTGTGCGGGTTTGGGGCAGCGCCATTTTTGAACCCAGATTTCCAGACCGATGAAGATTCCTCCCAGGGAAAAGGTGCCAGGACAGAAAGCAAGTGTTATTTTTCTAGTGTTAGTGGGGCCCCATCATTGGCACCTGAGAGCCCAAGGCTGCCCCCTTTTCCCTGGGCGCAAAGCTCGACGGTGTGTACCTTTTGCGGGTTTGGGGCAGTGCCAATTTTGAACCCAGATTTCCAGACGGACGAAGATTTCTCCCTGGGAAAAGGCTCCCAGGACAGAAAGAAAATGTTATTTTTCTAGTGTTAACGGGGCCCCATCATTGGCACCTGAGAGCCCAAGGCTGCCACCTTTTCCCTGGGCGCAAATGTCGAGGGTGCGTGCCACTTTCTTGTCTGGGAAAGTGCAGTTTTTTAGCCCAGAATTCTAGACGGATGAAGATTCCTCCCAGAGAAAAGGTGCCAGGACAGAAAGTGATTGTGCCTTTTCTAGGCTTAATGGGGCCCCAAAATTGACACCTGAGAGCCCAAGGCTGCCACCTTTTCCCTGGGCGCAAAGCTCGACAGAGCGTTGCACGTGCTGGTCCGGGAAAGTGCCATTTTTCGGCCCAGAATTCCAGATCTATGAAGATTCCTCAGAGGGTAAAGGTGCCAGGAGACAAAGCCATGGTGTATTTTGTAATGCTAATTGGGCCCCATCATTGGCACCTGAGAGCCCAAGGCTGCCACCTTTTCCCTGGGTGCAAAGCTCGACGGTGCATACCCTGTGCGGGTCCGGGAAAGGGCCGTTTTTCAGCCCAGAATTCCAGACGGAAGTCGATTCCTCCCTGGGAAAAGGTGTCAGGACAGAAAGCCATTGTGCCTTTTCTAGGGGTAATGGGGCCACATCTTTGGCACCTGAGAGCCCAAGGCTGCCACCTTTTCCCTGGGCACAAATGTCGACGACACGTGCCACTTGCAAGTCCGGGAATGTGCTTTTTCCCTTCCCAGAATTCCAGGCCAGCGAAGATTTCTCCCTCAGAAAAGGTGCCAGGACAGAAAGCGATTGTTCCATTTCTAGTGTTAATGGGGGCCCGTCATTGGCGCCTTAGAGCCTGAGGTTGCCTCCTTTTCCCTGGGCGCAAAGCTCGACAGTGCGTGCAACTTGCTGGTCCCAGAAAGTGCCATTTTACAGCCCAGAATTCCAGACCAATGAAGACTCCACCCAGGGAAAAGATGCCAGGACAGAAAGCCATTGTGCTTTTTGTAAAGGTAATGGGGCCCCATCATTGGCACCTGAGAGCCCAAGACTGCCACCTTTTCCCTGGACGCAAAGCTCGATGGTGCGTTCCACTTGCGGGTCCAGGAAAGTGCCGATTCTCAGACCAGAATTCCAAACCGATGAAGATTCCTCCCTGGGAAAAGGTGCCAGGACAGAAAGCCATTGTGCCTTTTGTAGGGGTAATGGGGCACCATCATTGGCAGCTGAGAGCCCAAGGCTGCCTCCTTTTCCCTGGGCGCAAAGCTCGACGGTGTGTACCTTGTGCGGGTTTGGGGCAGTGCCATTTTGAACCCAGATTTCTAGACGGATGAAGATTCCTCCCAGGGAAAAGGTGCCAGGACAGAAAGCAAGTGTTATTTTTCTAGTGTTAACGGGGCCCCATCATTGGCACCTGAGAGCCCAAGGCTGCCACCTTTTCCCTGGGCGCAAATGTCGAGTGTGCGTGCCACTTTCTTATCTGGGAAAGTGTCGTTTTTTAGCCCAGAATTCTAGACGGATGAAGATTCCTCCCAGGGAAAAGGTGCCAGGACAGAAAGCGATTCTTCCATTTCTAGGCGAAATCGGGCCCCGTCACAGGCACCTGAGAGCCCAAGTTTTCCTCCTTTAACCTGGGTGCAAAACTCGATGGTGCGTGCTACGTGCTGGTCCCAGAAATTGCCGTTTCTCATTCCAGAATTCCAGACCGATGAAGATTCCTCCCTGGGAAAAGGTGCCAGGACAGGAATCGATTTCTCCTTTTCTAGGGTTAATGGGGCCACATCATTGACACCTGAGAGCCCAAGGTTGCCTCCTATACCCTGGGCGCAAAGGTCGACGGTGCGTGCTACATGAGGGTCCGGGAAATTCCTGTTTCTCATTCCAGAATTCCAGACCAATGAAGATTCGTCCCTGGGAAAACGTGCCAGGACAGGAATGGATTTCTCCTTTTCTGGGAGTAATGGGGACCCGTCATTGGCATCTGAGAGCCAGAGGTTGCTTCCTTTTCCCTGACCGCAAAGCTCGACGGTGCATGCCACTTCCTGGTCCAGGAATGTGCTGTTTCTCATCCCAGAATTCGGGGCCGATGAAGATTTCTCCCAGGGAAAAGGTGCCAGGACAGAAAGCCATTGTGCTTTTTGTAAAGGTAATGGGGCCCCATCATTGGCACCTGAGAGCCCAAGACTGCCACCTTTTCCCTGGACGCAAAGCTCGATGGTGCGTTCCACTTGCGGGTCCAGGAAAGTGCCGATTCTCAGACCAGAATTCCAAACCGATGAATTTCCTCCCTGGGAAAAGGTGCCAGGACAGAAAGTCATTGTGCCTTTTCTAGGGGTAATGGGACACCATCACTGGCAGCTGAGAGCCCAGGGCTGCCCCCTTTTCCCTCGGAGCAAAGCTCGACGGTGTATACCTTGTGCGGATTTTTGGAAGTGCCAGTTTTGAACCCAGATTTCCAGACGGACGAAGATTCCACCCTGGGAAAAGGTGTCAGGACAGAAAGCAAGTGTTCTTTTTCTAGTGTTAACGGGGCCCCATCATTGACACCTGAGAGCCCAAGGCTGCCACCTTTTCCCTGGGCGGAAATGTCGACGGCGCGTGCCGCTTGCAAGTCCGGGAATGTGCCGTTTCTCATCCCAGAATTCCAGGCCAGCGAAGATTTCTCCCAGGGAAAAGGTGCCAGGACAGAAAGCGAGTGTGCCTTTTCGAGGGTTAATGGGGCCCCAAAATTGGCAGCTGAGAGCCCAAGGCTGCCACCTTTTCCCTGGGCCCAAAGCTCGACGGTGCGTGCCACATGCGGGTAAGGGAAAGAGCCGTTTGTCATCTCAGAATTCCAGATCGATGAAGATTCCTCCCAGGGAAAAGGTGCCAGGACAGAAAGCGATTGTTCTTTTTCTAGGGGTAATGGGGCCCCATCATTGGCACCTGAGAGCCCAAGGCTGCCACCTTTTGCCTGGGCGCAAAGCTCGACGGTGCGTTCCACTTACGGGTCCGGGGAAGTGCCGTTTTTCAGCCCAGAATTCCAGACGGACAAAAATTCCTCCCAAGGAAAAGGTGCCAGGACAGAAAGCGATTGTTATTTATCTAGTGTTACCGGAGAGCCATCATTGGCATCTGAGAGCCCAAGGCTGCCACCTTTTCCCTGGGCGCAAAGCTAGATGGTGCCTGACACATGCAGGTCAGAGAAAGTGCTTTGTTCAGCCCAGAATTCCAGATGGATGACGACTCCTCCCAGGGAAAAGGCTCCCAGGAGAGAAAGCGATTGTTCCATTTCTAATGTTAATGGGGGCCTATCATTTTTGAACCCAGATTTCCAGACGGAGGAAGATTCCACCCTGGGAAAAGGTGCCAGGACAGAAAGCAAGTGTTATTTTTCTAGTGTTAACGGGGCCCCATCATTGGCACCTGAGAGACGAAGGCTGCCCCCTTTTCCCTGGACGCAAAGCTCGACGTTGTCTACCTTGTGCGGGTTTGGGGCAGTGCCATTTTTGAACCCAGATTTCCAGACGGACGAAAATTCCTTCCAGGGAAAAGGTGCCAGGACAGAAAGCGATTGTTATTTATCTAGTGTTAACGGGGACCCATCGTTGGCACCTGAGAGCCCAAGGCTGCCACCTTTTCCCTGGGTGCAAACTAGATGGTGCCTGCCACGTGCAGGTCAGAGAAAGTGCTTTGTTCAGCCCAGGATTCCAGACGGATGACGACTCTTCCCAGGGAAAAGGCTCCCAGGACAGAAAGCGATTGTTCCATTTCTAGTGTTAATGGGGGCCCGTCATTGGCATCTGAGAGCCAGAGGTTGCCTCCTTTTCCCTGGGCGCTAAGCACGACAGTGCGTGCCCCGTGCTGGTCCTAGAAAGTGCCATTTTACAGCCCAGAATTCAAGACCAGTGAAGACTCCTCCCAGGGAAAAGGCTCCCAGGACAGAAAGCCATTGTGCTTTTTGTAAAGGTAATGGGGCCCCATCATTGGCACCTGAGAGCCCAAGACTGCCACCTTTTCCCTGTACACAAAGCTCGATGGTGCGTTCCACTTGCGGGTCCAGGAAAGTGCCGATTCTCAGACCAGAATTCCAAACCGATGAAGATTCCTCCCTGGGAAAAGGTGCCAGGACAGAAAGCCATTGTGCCTTTTGTAGGGGTAATGGGGCACCCTCATTGGCACCTGAGAGCCCAAGGCTGCCCCCTTTTCCCTGGGCGCAAAGCTCGACGGTGTGTACCTTGTGCGAGTTTGGGGCAGTGCCATTTTTGAACCCATATTTCCAGACGGACGAAGATTCCTCCCTGGGAAAAGGTGCCAGGACGGAAAGCAAGTGTTATGTTTGTAGTGTTAACGGGGCCCCATCATTGGCACCTGAGAGCCCAAGGCTGCCACCTTTTCCCAGGGCGCAAAGCTCGACGGTGCGTACCTTGTGCGGGTTTGGGGCAGTGCCATTTTTGAACCCAGATTTCCAGACGGACGAAGATTCCTCCCTGGGAAAAGGTGCCAGGACAGAAAGCAAGTGTTATTTTTCTAGTGTTAACGGGGCCCCATCATTGGCACTTGAGAGCCCAAGGCTGCCACCTTTTGTCTGGGCGCAAATGTCGACGGCGCGTGCCGCTTGCAGGTCCGGGGAAGTGCCGTTTTTCAGCCCAGAATTCCAGACGAACGAAAATTCCTTCCAGGGAAAAGGTGCCAGGACAGAAAGCGATTGTTATTTATCTAGTGTTAACGGGGACCCATCGTTGGCACCTGAGAGCCCAAGGCTGCCACCTTTTCCCTGGGCGCAAACTAGATGGTGCCTGCCACGTGCAGGTCAGAGAAAGTGCTTAGTTCAGCCCAGGATTCCAGACGGATGACGACTCCTCCCAGGGAAAAGGCTCCCAGGAGAGAAAGCGATTGTTCCATTTCTAGTGTTAATGGGGGCCCGTCATTGGCATCTGAGAGCCAGAGGTTGCCTCCTTTTCCCTGGGCGCTAAGCACGACAGTGCGTGCCACGTGCTGGTCCCAGAAAGTGCCATTTTACAGCCCAGAATTCAAGACCAGTAAAGACTCCTCCCAGGGAAAAGGTGCCAGGACAGAAAGCCATTGTGATTTTTGTAAAGGTAATGGGGCCCCATCATTGGCACCTGAGAGCCCAAGACTGCCACCTTTTCCCTGTACACAAAGCTCGATGGTGCGTTCCACTTGCGGGTCCAGGAAAGTGCCGATTCTCAGACCAGAATTCCAAACCGATGAAGATTCCTCCCTGGGAAAAGGTGCCAGGACAGAAAGCCACTGTGCCTTTTGTAGGGGTAATGGGGCACCATCATTGGCACCTGAGAGCCCAAGGCTGCCCCCTTTTCCCTGGGCGCAAAGCTCGACGGTGTGTACCTTGTGCGGGTTTGGGGCAGTGCCATTTTTGAACCCATATTTCCAGACGGACGAAGATTCCTCCCTGGGAAAAGGTGCCAGGACGGAAAGCAAGTGTTATGTTTGTAGTGTTAACGGGGCCCCATCATTGGCACCTGAGAGCCCAAGGCTGCCACCTTTTCCCAGGGCGCAAAGCTCGACGGTGCGTACCTTGTGCGGGTTTGGGGCAGTGCCATTTTTGAAGCCAGATTTCCAGACGGACGAAGATTCCTTGCAGGGAAAAGGTGCCAGGACAGAAAGCAAGTGTTATTTTTCTAGTGTTAACGGGGCCCCATCATTGGCACCTGAGAGCCCAAGGCTGCCCCCTTTTCCCTGGGCGCAAATGTCGACGGCGCGTGCCACTTGCAGGTCCGGGGAAGTGCCATTTTTCAGACCGGAATTCCAGACGGACGAAGACACCTCCCAGGGAAAAGGTGCCAGGTCAGAAATCGAATTGTCCTTTTCTAAAGTCAATGGTGCCCCATCATTGGCACCTGAGAGTTCAAGGCTGCCACCTTTTCTGTGGGTGCAAACATCAACGGCGCGTACCACTTTCTTGTCTGGGAAAGTGCCGTTTTTCAGCCCTGAATTCCAGACGGATGAAGACTCCTCGCAGGGAAGAGGCTCCCAGGACAGAAAGCGATTGTTCCATTTCTAGGGTTAATCGGGCCCCATCATTGGCACCTGAGAGCCCAAGGTTGCCTCCTATACCCTGGGCGCAAAGTTCGACCATGCGTGCTACGTGGGGGTCTGGGAAATTGCAGTTTCTCATTCCAGAATTCCAGACCTATGAAGATTCCTCCCTGGGAGAAGGTGTCAGGACAGAAAGCGATTGTTCCTTTTCTGGGAGTAATGGGGTTCCATCATTGACACCTGAGAGCCGAAGGCTGCAACCTTTTCCCTGAGCGCAAAGCTCGACGGTGCGTGCCACTTGCGGGTCCAGGAATGTGCTGTTTCTCATCCCAGAATTCGAGGCCGATGAAGATTTCTCCCAGGGAAAAGGTGCCAGGACAGAAAGCAATTGGGCCTTTTCTAGGGTTAATGGGGCCCCAAAATTGGCAGCTGAGAGCCCAGGGCTGCCACCTTTTCCCTGGGCGCAAAGCTCGACGGTGCGTGCCACATGCGGGTCCAGGAAAGAGCCGTTTTCAGCCCAGAATTCCAGACCAATGAAGATTCCTCCCAGGGAAAAGGTGCCAGGACGGAAAGCGATTGTTCTTTTTCTAGGGGTAATGGGGCCCCATCATTGGCACCTGAGAGCCCAAGGCTGCCACCTTTTGTCTGGGCACAAAGCTCGACGGTGCGTTCCACTTGCAGGTCCGGGGAAGTGCCGTTTTTCAGCCCAGAATTCCTGACGGATGAAAATTCCTTCCAGGGAAAAGGTGCCAGGACAGAAAGCGATTGTTATTTATCTAGTGTTAACGGGGACCCATCGTTGGCACCTGAGAGCCCAAGGCTGCCACCTTTTCCCTGGGTGCAAACTAGATGGTGCCTGCCACGTGCAGGTCAGAGAAAGTGCTTTGTTCAGCCCAGGATTCCAGACGGATGACGACTCCTCCCAGGGAAAAGGCTCCCAGGACAGAAAGCGATTGTTCCATTTCTAGTGTTAATGGGGGCCCGTCATTGGCATCTGAGAGCCAGAGGTTGCCTCCTTTTCCCTGGGCGCTAAGCACGACAGTGCGTGCCATGTGCTGGTCCCAGAAAGTGCCATTTTACAGCCCAGAATTCAAGACCAGTGAAGACTCCTCCCAGGGAAAAGGTGCCAGGACAGAAAGCCATTGTGATTTTTGTAGGGGTAATGGGGCCCCATCATTGGCACCTGAGAGCCCAAGACTGCCACCTTTTCCCTGTACACAAAGCTCGATGGTGCGTTCCACTTGCGGGTCCAGGAATATGCCGATTCTCAGACCAGAATTCCAAACCGATGAAGATTCCTCCCTGGGAAAAGGTGCCAGGACAGAAAGCCATTGTGCCTTTTGTAGGGGTAATGGGGCACCCTCATTGGCACCTGAGAGCCCAAGGCTGCCCCCTTTTCCCTGGGCGCAAAGCTCGACGGTGTGTACCTTGTGCGGGTTTGGGCCAGTGCCATTTTTGAACCCATATTTCCAGACGGACGAAGATTCCTCCCTGGGAAAAGGTGCCAGGACGGAAAGCAAGTGTTATGTTTGTAGTGTTAACGGGGCCCCATCATTGGCACCTGAGAGCCCAAGGCTGCCACCTTTTGCCTGGGCGCAAAGCTAGATGGTGCCTGCCACGTGCAGGTCAGAGAAAGTGCTTTGTTCAGCCCAGGATTCCAGACGGATGACGACTCCTCCCAGGGAAAAGGCTCCCAGGACAGAAAGCGATTGTTCCATTTCTAGTGTTAATGGGGGCCCGTCATTGGCATCTGAGAGCCAGAGGTTGCCTCCTTTTCCCTGGGCACAAAGCACGACAGTGCGTGCCACGTGCTGGTCCCAGAAAGTTCCATTTTACAGCCCAGAATTCCAGACCAATGAAGACTCCTCCCAGGGAAAAGGTGCCAGGACAGAAAGCCATTGTGCTTTTTGTAAAGGTAATGGGACCCATAATTGGCACCTGAGAGCCCAAGACTGCCACCTTTTCCCTGGACGCAAAGCTCGATGGTGCGTTCCACTTGCGGGTCCAGGAAAGTGCCGATTCTCAGACCAGAATTCCAAACCGATGAAGATTCCTCCCTGGGAAAAGGTGCCAGGACAGAAAGCCACTGTGCCTTTTGTAGAGGTAATGGGGCACCCTCATTGGCACCTGAGAGCCCAAGGCTGCCCCCTTTTCCCTGGGCGCAAAGCTCGACGGTGTGTACCTTGTGCGGGTTTGGGGCAGTGCCATTTTTGAACCCATATTTCCAGACGGACGAAGATTCCTCCCTGGGAAAAGGTGCCAGGACGGAAAGCAAGTGTTATGTTTGTAGTGTTAACGGGGCCCCATCATTGGCACCTGAGAGCCCAAGGCTGCCACCTTTTCCCAGGGCGCAAAGCTCGACGGTGCGTACCTTGTGCGGGTTTGGGGCAGTGCCATTTTTGAAGCCAGATTTCCAGACGGACGAAGATTCCTTGCAGGGAAAAGGTGCCAGGACAGAAAGCAAGTGTTATTTTTCTAGTGTTAACGGGGCCCCATCATTGGCACCTGAGAGCCCAAGGCTGCCACCTTTTGCCTGGGCGCAAATGTCGACGGCGCGTGCCACTTGCGGGTCCGGGGAAGTGCCATTTTTCAGCCCAGAATTCCAGACGGACGAAGACACCTCCCAGGGAAAAGGTGCCAGGTCAGAAATCGAATTGTCCTTTTCTAGGGTCAATGGTGCCCCATCATTGGCACCTGAGAGTTCAAGGCTGCCACCTTTTCTGTGGGCGCAAACATCAACGGCGCGTACCACTTTCTTGTCTGGGAAAGTGCCATTTTTAGGCCCTGAATTCCAGACGGATGAAGACTCCTCGCAGGGAAGAGGCTCCCAGGACAGAAAGCGATTGTTCCATTTCTAGGGTTAATCGGGCCCCATCATTGGCACCTGAGAGCCCAAGGTTGCCTCCTATACCCTGGGCGCAAAGTTCGAACATGCGTTCTACATGAGGGTCTGGGAAATTGCAGTTTCTCATTCCAGAATTCCAGACCGATGAAGATTCCTCCCTGGGAAAAGGTGTCAGGACAGAAAGCGATTGTTCCTTTTCTAGGGGTAATGGGGCTCCATCATTGACACCTGAGAGCCGAAGGCTGCAACCTTTTCCCTGAGCGCAAAGCTCGACGGTGTGTGCCACTTGCGAGTCCAGGAATGTGCTGTTTCTCATCCCAGAATTCGAGGCCGATGAAGATTTCTCCCAGGGAAAAGGTGCCAGGACAGAAAGCAATTGGGCCTTTTCTAGGGTTAATGGGGCCCCAAAATTGGCAGCTGAGAGCCCAGGGCTGCCACCTTTTCCCTGGGCGCAAAGCTCGACGGTGCGTGCCACATGCGGGTCCAGGAAAGAGCCGTTTTCAGCCCAGAATTCCAGACCAATGAAGATTCCTCCCAGGGAAAAGGTGCCAGGACGGAAAGCGATTGTTCTTTTTCTAGGGGTAATGGGGCCCCATCATTGGCACCTGAGAGCCCAAGGCTGCCACCTTTTGCCTGGGCACAAAGCTCGACGGTGCGTTCCACTTGCAGGTCCGGGGAAGTGCCGTTTTTCAGCCCAGAATTCCAGACGGACGAAAATTCCTTCCAGGGAAAAGGTACCAGGACAGAAAGCGATTGTTATTTATCTAGTGTTAACGGGGACCCATCGTTGGCACCTGAGAGCCCAAGGCTGCCACCTTTTCCCTGGGTGCAAACTAGATGGTGCCTGCCACGTGCAGGTCAGAGAAAGTGCTTTGTTCAGCCCAGGATTCCAGACGGATGACGACTCTTCCCAGGGAAAAGGCTCCCAGGACAGAAAGCGATTGTTGCATTTCTAGTGTTAATGGGGGCCCGTCATTGGCATCTGAGAGCCAGAGGTTGCCTCCTTTTCCCTGGGCGCTAAGCACGACAGTGCGTGCCACGTGCTGGTCCTAGAAAGTGCCATTTTACAGCCCAGAATTCAAGACCAGTGAAGACTCCACCCAGGGAAAAGGTGCCAGGACAGAAAGCCATTGTGCTTTTTGTAAAGGTAATGGGGCCCCATCATTGGCACCTGAGAGCCCAAGACTGCCACCTTTTCCCTGGGCGCAAAGCTCGATGGTGCGTTCCACTTGCGGGTCCAGGAAAGTGCCGATTCTCAGACCAGAATTCCAAACCGATGAAGATTCCTCCCTGGGAAAAGGTGCCAGGACAGAAAGCCATTGTGCCTTTTGTAAGCGTAATGGGGCACCATCATTGGCACCTGAGAGCCCAAGGCTGCCCCCTTTTTCTGGGCGCAAAGCTCGACGGTGCGTACCTTGTGCGGGTTTGGGGCAGTGCCATTTTTGAACCCAGATTTCCAGACGGACGAGGATTCCTTCCAGGGAAAAGGTGCCAGGACAGAAAGCGATTGTTATTTATCTAGTGTTAACGGGGACCCATCGTTGGCACCTGAGAGTTCAAGGCTGCCACCTTTTCCGTGGGCGCAAACATCAACGGCGCCTACCACTTTCTTGTCCGGGAATGTGCCGTTTTTCAGCCCTCAATTCCAGACGGATGAAGACTCCTCACAGGGAAGAGGCTCCCAGGACAGAAAGGGATTGTTCCATTTCTAGGGTTAATCGGGCCCCATCATTGGCACCTGAGAGCCCAAGATTGCTTCCTATACCCTGGGTGCAAAACTCGACGGTGCATACCCTGTGCGGGTCCGGGAAAGGGCCGTTTTTCAGCCCAGAATTCCAGACGGAAGTCGATTCCTCTCTGGGAAAAGGTGTCAGGACAGAAAGCCATTGTGCCTTTTCTAGGGGTAATGGGGCCCCATCTTTGGCACCTGAGAGCCCAAGGCTGCCACCTTTGCCTAGGCGCAAATGTCGAACGCGCGTGCCACTTGTAAGTCCGGGAAATGCCGTTTCTCATCCCAGAATTCCAGGCCAGCAAAGATTTCTCCCTGGGAAAAGGTGCCTAGACAGAACGCGATTGTGCCTTTTCTAGGGTTAATGGGGCCCCAAAATTGGCAGCTGAGAGCCCAGGGCTGCCACCTTTTCCGTGGGCGCAAAGCTCGACGGTGCGTGCCACATGCGGGTAAGGGAAAGAGCCGTTTTCAGCCCAGAATTCCAGACCAATGAAGATTCCTCCCAGGGAAAAGGTGCCAGGACAGAAAGCGATTGTTCTTTTTCTCGGGGTAATGGGGCCCCATCATTGGCACCCGAGAGCCCAAGGCTGTCACCTTTTGTCTGGGCACAAAGCTCGACGGTGCGTTCCACTTGCAGGTCCGGGGAAGTGCCGTTTTTCAGCCCAGAATTCCAGACGGACGAAAATTCCTCCCTGGGAAAAGGTGCCAGGACAGAAAGCAAGTGTTATTTTTCTAGTGTTAATGGGGCCCCATCATTGGCACCTGAGAGCCCAAGGCTGCCACCTTTTGCCTGGGCGCAAAGCTAGATGGTGCCTGCCACGTGCAGGTCAGAGAAAGTGCTTTGTTCAGCCCAGGATTCCAGACGGCTGACGACTCCTCCCAGGGAAAGGGCTCCCAGGACAGAAAGCGATTGTTCCATTTCTAGTGTTAATGGGGGCCCGTCATTGGCATCTGAGAGCCAGAGGTTGCCTCCTTTTCCCTGGGCGCTAAGCACGACAGTGCGTGCCACGTGCTAGTCCCAGAAAGTGCCATTTTACAGCCCAGAATTCCAGACCAATGAAGACTCCTCCCAGGGAAAAGGTGCCAGGACAGAAAGCCATTGTGCTTTTTGTAAAGGTAATGGGACCCCATCATTGGCACCTGAGAGCCCAAGACTGCCACCTTTTCCCTGGGTGCAAAGCTCAATGGTGCGTTCCACTTGCGGGTCCAGGAAAGTGCCGATTCTCAGACGAGAATTCCAAACCGATGAAGATTCCTCCCTGGGAAAAGGTGCCAGGACAGAAAGCAATTGTGCCTTTTGTAGGGGTAATGGGGCCCCATCATTGGCACCTGAGAGCCCAAGGCTGCCCCCATTTTTCCTGGGCGCAAAGCTCGACGGTGTGTACCTTGTGCGGGTTTGGGGCAGTGCCATTTTTCAACCCATATTTCCAGACGGACGAAGATTCCTCCCTGGGAAAAGGTGCCAGGACGGAAAGCAAGTGTTATGTTTGTAGTGTTAACGGGGCCCCATCATTGGCACCTGAGAGCCCAAGGCTGCAACCTTTTGCCTGGGCGCAAATGTCGACGGCGCGTGCCACTTGCGGGTCCGGGGAAGTGCCATTTTTCAGATCAGAATTCCAGACGGACGAAGACACCTCCCAGGGAAAAGGTGCCAGGTCAGAAATCGAATTGTCCTTTTCTAGGGTCAATGGTGCCCCATCATTGGCACCTGAGAGTTCAAGGCTGCCACCTTTTGTCTGGGCGCAAATGTCGACGGCGCGTGCCACTTGCGGGTCCGGGGAAGTGCCATTTTTCAGATCAGAATTCCAGACGGACGAGGACACCTCCCAGGGAAAAGGTGCCAGGTCAGAAATCGAATTGTCCTTTTCTAGGGTCAATGGTGCCACATCATTGGCACCTGAGAGTTCAAGGCTTCCACCTTTTCTGTGGGCGCAAACATCAACGGCGCGTACCACTTTCTTGTCTGGGAAAGTGCCGTTTTTCAGCCCTGAATTCCAGACGGATGAAGACTCCTCACAGGGAAGAGGCTCCCAGGACAGAAAGCGATTGTTCCATTTCTAAGGTTAATCGGGCCCCATCATTGGCACCTGAGAGCCCAGGGTTGCCACCTTTTCCCTGGGTGCAAAGCTCAACGGTGCATACCCTGTGCGGGTTTGGGAAATGGCCGCTTTTCAGCCCAGACTTACAGACGGAAGTCGATTCCTCTCTGGGAAAAGGTGTCAGGACAGAAAGCCATTGTGCCTTTTCTAGGGGTAATGGGGCCCCATCTTTGGCACCTGAGAGCCCAAGGCTGCCACCTTTGACCTGGGCGCAAATGTCGAACGCGCATGCCACTTGCAAATCTGGGAATGTGCCGTTTCTCATCCAAGAATTCCAGGCCAGCGAAGATTTCTCCCAGGGAAAAGGTGCCAGGACACAAAGCGATTCTGCCTTTTCTAGGGTTAATGGGGCCCCAAAATTGGCAGCTGAGAGCCCAGGGCTGCCAGCTTTTCCCTGGGCGCAAAGCTCGACGGTGCGTGCCACATGCGGGTAAGGGAAAGAGCCGTTTTCAGCCCAGAATTCCAGACCAATGAAGATTCCTCCCAGGGAAAAGGTGCCAGGACGGAAAGCGATTGTTCTTTTTCTAGGGGTAATGGGGCCCCATCATTGGCACCTGAGAGCCCAAGGCTGCCACCTTTTGCCTGGGCACAAAGCTCGACGGTGCGTTCCACTTGCAGGTCCGGGGAAGTGCCGTTTTTCAGCCCAGAATTCCAGACGGACGAAAATTCCTTCCAGGGAAAAGGTGCCAGGACAGAAAGCGATTCTTATTTATCTAGTGTTAACGGGGCCCCATCATTGGCACCTGAGAGCCCAAGGCTGCCACCTTTTCCCTGGGCGCAAACTAGATGGTGCCTGCCACGTGCAGGTCAGAGAAAGTGCTTTGTTCAGCCCAGAATTCCAGACGGATGACGACTCCTCCCAGGGAAAAGGCTCCCAGGACAGAAAGCGCTTGTTCCATTTCTAGTGTTAATGGGGGCCCGTCATTGGCATCTGAGAGCCAGAGGTTGCCTCCTTTTCCCTGGGCACAAAGCACGACAGTGCGTGCCACATGCTAGTCCCAGAAAGTTCCATTTTACAGCCCAGAATTCCAGACCAATGAAGACTCCTCCCAGGGAAAAGGTGCCAGGACAGAAAGCCATTGTGTTTTTTGTAAAGGTAATGGGAGCCCATCATTGGCACCTGAGAGCCCAAGACTGCCACCTTTTCCCTGGACGCAAAGCTCGATGGTGCGTTCCACTTGCGGGTCCAGGAAAGTGCCGATTCTCAGACCAGAATTCCAAACCGATGAAGATTCCTCCCTGGGAAAAGGTGCCAGGACAGAAAGCCATTGTGCCTTTTGTAAGGGTAATGGGGCACGATCATTGGCACCTGAGAGCCCAAGGCTGCCCCCTTTTCCCTGGGCGCAAAGCTCGACGGTGTGTACCTTGTGCGGGTTTGGGCCAGTGCCATTTTTGAACCCAGATTTCCAGACGGACGAATATTCCTCCCTGGGAAAAGGTGCCAGGACAGAAAGCAAGTGTTATTTTTCTAGTGTTAACGAGGCCCCATCATTGGCACCTGAGAGCCCAAGGCTGCCACCTTTTGCCTGGGCGCAAATGTCGACGGCGCGTGCCACTTGCGGGTCCGGGGAAGTGCCATTTTTCAGCCCAGAATTCCAGACGGACGAAGACACCTCCCAGGGAAAAGGTGCCAGGTCAGAAATCGAATTGTCCTTTTCTAGGGTCAATGGTGCCACATCATTGGCACCTGAGAGTTCAAGGCTGCCACCTCTTCCGTGGGCGCAAACATCAACGGCGCGTACCACTTTCTTGTCTGGGAAAGTGCCGTTTTTCAGCCCTCAATTCCACACAGATGAAGACTCCTCACAGGGAAGAGGCTCCCAGGAAAGAAAGCGATTGTTCCATTTCTAGGGTTAATCGGGCCCCATCATTGGCACCTGAGAGCCCAAGGTTGCCTCCTATACCCTGGGCGCAAGCTCGACCATGCGTGCTACGTGAGGGTCCGGGAAATTGCCGTTTCTCATTCCAGACTTTCAGACCGATGAAGATTCCTCCCTGGGAAAAGGTGCCAGGACAGGAATCGATTTCTTCTTTTCTTGGAGAAATGGGGCTCCATCATTGGCACCTGAGAGCCGAAGGCTGCAACCTTTTCCCTGAGCGCAAAGCTCGACGGTGCGTGTCACTTGCGGGTCCAGGAATGTGCTGTTTCTCATCCCAGAATTCGAGGCCGATGAAGATTTCTCCCAGGGAAAAGGTGCCAGGGCAGAAAGCAATTGTGACTTTTGTAGGGGTAATGGGGCCCCAAAATGGACACCTGAGAGCCCAAGGCTGCCACCTTTTCCCTGGGCGCAAAGCTCGACGGAGCGTTCCACGTGCGGGTCTTGGAAAGTGCCATTTTTCAGCCCACAATTCCAGACCTATGAAGATTCCTCAGAGGGAAAAGGTACCAGGAGACAAAGCCATTGTGTATTTTGTAATGCTAATTGGGCCCCATCATTGGCACCTGAGAGCCCAAGGCTGCCACCTTTTCCCTGGGTGCAAAGCTCGACGGTGCATACCCTGTGCGGGTCCGGGAAAGGGCCGTTTTTCAGCCCAGAATTCCAGACGGAAGTCGATTCCTCTCTGGGAAAAGGTGTCAGGACAGAAAGCCATTGTGCCTTTTCTAGGGGTAATGGGGCCCCATCTTTGGCACCTGAGAGCCCAAGGCTGCCACCTTTTCCCTGGGCGCAAATGTCGACGGCGCGTGCCACTTGCAAGTCCGGGAATGTGCTGTTGCACATCCCAGAATTCCAGGCCAGCGAAGATTTCTCCCTGGGAAAAGGTGCCAGGACAGAAAGCGATTGTGCCTTTTCTAGGGTTAATGGGGCCCAAAAATTGGCAGCTGAGAGCCCAGGGCTGCCACCTTTTCCCTGGGCGCAAAGCTCGACGGTGCGTGCCACATGCGGGTAAGGGAAAGAGCCGTTTTCAGCCCAGAATTCCAAACCGATGAAGATTCCTCCCTGGGAAAAGGTGCCAGGACAGAAAGCGATTGTTCTTTTTCTAGGGGTAATGGGGCCCCATCATTGGCACCTGAGAGCCCAAGGCTGCCACCTTTTGCCTGGGCACAAAGCTCGACGGTGCGTTCCACTTGCAGGTCCGGGGAAGTGCCGTTTTTCAGCCCAGAATTCCAGACGGACAAAAATTCCTCCCAGGGAAAAGGTGCCAGGACAGAAAGCGATTGTTATTTATCTAGTCTTAACGGGGACCCATCATTGGCACCTGAGAGCCCAAGGCTGCCACCTTTTCCCTGGGCGCAAAGCTAGATGGTGCCTGCCACGTGCAGGTCAGAGAAAGACCTTTTTTCAGCCCAGGATTCCAGAAGGATGACGACTCCTCCCAGGGAAAAGGCTCCAAGGACAGAAAGCGATTGTTCCATTTCTAGTTTTAATGGGGGCCCGTCATTGGCATCTGAGAGCCAGAGGTTGCCTCCTTTTCCCTGGGCGCAAAGCACGACAGTGCGTGCCACGTGCTGGTCCCAGAAAGTTCCATTTTACAGCCCAGAATTCCAGACCAATGAAGACTCCTCCCAGGGAAAAGGTGCCAGGACAGAAAGCCATTGTGCTTTTTGTAAAGGTAATGGGACCCATAATTGGCACCTGAGAGCCCAAGACTGCCACCTTTTCCCTGGACGCAAAGCTCGATGGTGCGTTCCACTTGCGGGTCCAGGAAAGTGCCGATTCTCAGACCAGAATTCCAAACCGATGAAGATTCCTCCCTGGGAAAAGGTGCCAGGACAGAAAGCCACTGTGCCTTTTGTAGGGGTAATGGGGCACCCTCATTGGCACCTGAGAGCCCAAGGCTGCCCCCTTTTCCCTGGGCGCAAAGCTCGACGGTGTGTACCTTGTGCGGGTTTGGGCCAGTGCCATTTTTGAACCCAGATTTCCAGACGGACGAAGATTCCTCCCTGGGAAAAGGTGCCAGGACGGAAAGCAAGTGTTATGTTTGTAGTGTTAACGGGGCCCCATCATTGGCACCTGAGAGCCCAAGGCTGCCACCTTTTCCCAGGGCGCAAAGCTCGACGGTGCGTACCTTGTGCGGGTTTGGGGCAGTGCCATTTTTGAACCCAGATTTCCAGACGGACGAAGATTCCTCCCTGGGAAAAGGTGCCAGGACAGAAAGCAAGTGTTATTTTTCTAGTGTTAACGGGGCCCCATCATTGGCACCTGAGAGCCCAAGGCTGCCACCTTTTGTCTGGGCGCAAATGTCGACGGCGCGTGCCACTTGCGGGTCCGGGGAAGTGCCACTTTTCAGATCAGAATTCCAGACGGACGAAGACACCTCCCAGGGAAAAGGTGCCAGGTCAGAAATCGAATTGTCCTTTTCTAGGGTCAATGGTGCCCCATCATTGGCACCTCAGAGTTCAAGGCTGCCACCTTTTCTGTGGGCGCAAACATCAACGGCGCGTGCCACTTTCTTGTCTGGGAAAGTGCCATTTTTCAGCCCTGAATTCCAGACGGATGAAGACTCCTCGCAGGGAAGAGGCTCCCAGGACAGAAAGTGATTGTTCCATTTCTAGGGTTAATCGGGCCCCATCATTGGCACCTGAGAGCCCAAGGTTGCCTCCTATACCCTGGGCGCAAAGTTCGAACATGCGTGCTACGTGAGGGTCTGGGAAATTGCAGTTTCTCATTCCAGAATTCCAGACCGATGAAGATTCCTCCTTGGGAAAAGGTGTCAGGACAGAAAGCGATTGTTCCTTTTCTAGGGGTAATGGGGCTCCATCATTGACACCTGAGAGCCGAAGGCTGCAACCTTTTCCCTGAGCGCAAAGCTCGACGGTGCATGCCACTTGCGAGTCCAGGAATGTGCTGTTTCTCATCCCAGAATTCGAGGCCGATGAAGATTTCTCCCAGGGAAAAGGTGCCAGGACAGAAAGCAATTGGGCCTTTTCTAGGGTTAATGGGGCCCCAAAATTGGCAGCTGAGAGCCCAGGGCTGCCACCTTTTCCCTGGGCGCAAAGCTCGACGGTGCGTGCCACATGCGGGTCCAGGAAAGAGCCGTTTTCAGCCCAGAATTCCAGACCAATGAAGATTCCTCCCAGGGAAAAGGTGCCAGGACGGAAAGCGATTGTTCTTTTTCTAGGGGTAATGGGGCCCCATCATTGGCACCTGAGAGCCCAAGGCTGCCACCTTTTGCCTGGGCACAAAGCTCGACGGTGCGTTCCACTTGCAGGTCCGGGGAAGTGCCGTTTTTCAGCCCAGAATTCCAGACGGACGAAAATTCCTTCCAGGGAAAAGGTGCCAGGACAGAAAGCGATTGTTATTTATCTAGTGTTAACGGGGACCCATCGTTGGCACCTGAGAGCCCAAGGCTGCCACCTTTTCCCTGGGTGCAAACTAGATGGTGCCTGCCACGTGCAGGTCAGAGAAAGTGCTTTGTTCAGCCCAGGATTCCAGACGGATGACGACTCCTCCCAGGGAAAAGGCTCCCAGGACAGAAAGCGATTGTTCCATTTCTAGTGTTAATGGGGGCCCGTCATTGGCATCTGAGAGCCAGAGGTTGCCTCCTTTTCCCTGGGCGCTAAGCACGACAGTGCGTGCCACGTGCTGGTCCCAGAAAGTGCCATTTTACAGCCCAGAATTCAAGACCAGTGAAGACTCCTCCCAGGGAAAAGGTGCCAGGACAGAAAGCCATTGTGCTTTTTGTAAAGGTAATGGGGCCCCATCATTGGCACCTGAGAGCCCAAGACTGCCACCTTTTCCCTGGGCGCAAAGCTCGATGGTGCGTTCCACTTGCGGGTCCAGGAAAGTGCCGATTCTCAGACCAGAATTCCAAACCGATGAAGATTCCTCCCTGGGAAAAGGTGCCAGGACAGAAAGCCATTGTGCCTTTTGTAGGGGTAATGGGGCACCATCATTGGCACCTGAGAGCCCAAGGCTGCTCCCTTTTCCCTGGGCGCAAAGCTCGACGGTGTGTACCTTGTGCGGGTTTGGGCCAGTGCCATTTTTGAACCCATATTTCCAGACGGACGAAGATTCCTCCCTGGGAAAAGGTGCCAGGACGGAAAGCAAGTGTTATGTTTGTAGTGTTAACGGGGCCCCATCATTGGCACCTGAGAGCCCAAGGCTGCCACCTTTTCCCAGGGCGCAAAGCTCGACGGTGCGTACCTTGTGCGGGTTTGGGGCAGTGCCATTTTTGAACC
Source organism: Pithys albifrons albifrons (assembly GCF_047495875.1). NCBI lineage: Eukaryota > Metazoa > Chordata > Aves > Passeriformes > Thamnophilidae > Pithys > Pithys albifrons. The sequence goes on along the minus strand of NC_092469.1, from coordinate 530,485 downwards.
CAGATTTCCAGACGGACGAAGATTCCTCCCTGGGAAAAGGTGCCAGGACAGAAAGCAAGTGTTATTTTTCTAGTGTTAACGGGGCCCCATCATTGGCACTTGAGAGCCCAAGGCTGCCACCTTTTGTCTGGGCGCAAATGTCGACGGCGCATGCCACTTGCAGGTCCGGGGAAGTGCCGTTTTTCAGCCCAGAATTCCAGACGGACGAAAATTCCTTCCAGGGAAAAGGTGCCAGGACAGAAAGCGATTGTTATTTATCTAGTGTTAACGGGGACCCATCGTTGGCACCTGAGAGCCCAAGGCTGCCACCTTTTCCCTGGGCGCAAACTAGATGGTGCCTGCCACGTGCAGGTCAGAGAAAGTGCTTTGTTCAGCCCAGGATTCCAGAGGGATGACGACTCTTCCCAGGGAAAAGGCTCCCAGGACAGAAAGCGATTGTTGCATTTCTAGTGTTAATGGGGGCCCGTCATTGGCATCTGAGAGCCAGAGGTTGCCTCCTTTTCCCTGGGCGCTAAGCACGACAGTGCGTGCCACGTGCTGGTCCTAGAAAGTGCCATTTTACAGCCCAGAATTCAAGACCAGTGAAGACTCCACCCAGGGAAAAGGTGCCAGGACAGAAAGCCATTGTGCTTTTTGTAAAGGTAATGGGGCCCCATCATTGGCACCTGAGAGCCCAAGACTGCCACCTTTTCCCTGGGCGCAAAGCTCGATGGTGCGTTCCACTTGCGGGTCCAGGAAAGTGCCGATTCTCAGACCAGAATTCCAAACCGATGAAGATTCCTCCCTGGGAAAAGGTGCCAGGACAGAAAGCCATTGTGCCTTTTGTAAGCGTAATGGGGCACCATCATTGGCACCTGAGAGCCCAAGGCTGCCCCCTTTTTCTGGGCGCAAAGCTCGACGGTGCGTACCTTGTGCGGGTTTGGGGCAGTGCCATTTTTGAACCCAGATTTCCAGACGGACGAGGATTCCTTCCAGGGAAAAGGTGCCAGGACAGAAAGCGATTGTTATTTATCTAGTGTTAACGGGGACCCATCGTTGGCACCTGAGAGTTCAAGGCTGCCACCTTTTCCGTGGGCGCAAACATCAACGGCGCCTACCACTTTCTTGTCCGGGAATGTGCCGTTTTTCAGCCCTCAATTCCAGACGGATGAAGACTCCTCACAGGGAAGAGGCTCCCAGGACAGAAAGGGATTGTTCCATTTCTAGGGTTAATCGGGCCCCATCATTGGCACCTGAGAGCCCAAGATTGCTTCCTATACCCTGGGTGCAAAACTCGACGGTGCATACCCTGTGCGGGTCCGGGAAAGGGCCGTTTTTCAGCCCAGAATTCCAGACGGAAGTCGATTCCTCTCTGGGAAAAGGTGTCAGGACAGAAAGCCATTGTGCCTTTTCTAGGGGTAATGGGGCCCCATCTTTGGCACCTGAGAGCCCAAGGCTGCCACCTTTGCCTAGGCGCAAATGTCGAACGCGCGTGCCACTTGTAAGTCCGGGAAATGCCGTTTCTCATCCCAGAATTCCAGGCCAGCAAAGATTTCTCCCTGGGAAAAGGTGCCTAGACAGAACGCGATTGTGCCTTTTCTAGGGTTAATGGGGCCCCAAAATTGGCAGCTGAGAGCCCAGGGCTGCCACCTTTTCCGTGGGCGCAAAGCTCGACGGTGCGTGCCACATGCGGGTAAGGGAAAGAGCCGTTTTCAGCCCAGAATTCCAGACCAATGAAGATTCCTCCCAGGGAAAAGGTGCCAGGACAGAAAGCGATTGTTCTTTTTCTCGGGGTAATGGGGCCCCATCATTGGCACCCGAGAGCCCAAGGCTGTCACCTTTTGTCTGGGCACAAAGCTCGACGGTGCGTTCCACTTGCAGGTCCGGGGAAGTGCCGTTTTTCAGCCCAGAATTCCAGACGGACGAAAATTCCTCCCTGGGAAAAGGTGCCAGGACAGAAAGCAAGTGTTATTTTTCTAGTGTTAATGGGGCCCCATCATTGGCACCTGAGAGCCCAAGGCTGCCACCTTTTGCCTGGGCGCAAAGCTAGATGGTGCCTGCCACGTGCAGGTCAGAGAAAGTGCTTTGTTCAGCCCAGGATTCCAGACGGCTGACGACTCCTCCCAGGGAAAGGGCTCCCAGGACAGAAAGCGATTGTTCCATTTCTAGTGTTAATGGGGGCCCGTCATTGGCATCTGAGAGCCAGAGGTTGCCTCCTTTTCCCTGGGCGCTAAGCACGACAGTGCGTGCCACGTGCTAGTCCCAGAAAGTGCCATTTTACAGCCCAGAATTCCAGACCAATGAAGACTCCTCCCAGGGAAAAGGTGCCAGGACAGAAAGCCATTGTGCTTTTTGTAAAGGTAATGGGACCCCATCATTGGCACCTGAGAGCCCAAGACTGCCACCTTTTCCCTGGGTGCAAAGCTCAATGGTGCGTTCCACTTGCGGGTCCAGGAAAGTGCCGATTCTCAGACGAGAATTCCAAACCGATGAAGATTCCTCCCTGGGAAAAGGTGCCAGGACAGAAAGCAATTGTGCCTTTTGTAGGGGTAATGGGGCCCCATCATTGGCACCTGAGAGCCCAAGGCTGCCCCCATTTTTCCTGGGCGCAAAGCTCGACGGTGTGTACCTTGTGCGGGTTTGGGGCAGTGCCATTTTTCAACCCATATTTCCAGACGGACGAAGATTCCTCCCTGGGAAAAGGTGCCAGGACGGAAAGCAAGTGTTATGTTTGTAGTGTTAACGGGGCCCCATCATTGGCACCTGAGAGCCCAAGGCTGCCACCTTTTGCCTGGGCGCAAATGTCGACGGCGCGTGCCACTTGCGGGTCCGGGGAAGTGCCATTTTTCAGATCAGAATTCCAGACGGACGAAGACACCTCCCAGGGAAAAGGTGCCAGGTCAGAAATCGAATTGTCCTTTTCTAGGGTCAATGGTGCCCCATCATTGGCACCTGAGAGTTCAAGGCTGCCACCTTTTGTCTGGGCGCAAATGTCGACGGCGCGTGCCACTTGCGGGTCCGGGGAAGTGCCATTTTTCAGATCAGAATTCCAGACGGACGAGGACACCTCCCAGGGAAAAGGTGCCAGGTCAGAAATCGAATTGTCCTTTTCTAGGGTCAATGGTGCCACATCATTGGCACCTGAGAATTCAAGGCTTCCACCTTTTCTGTGGGCGCAAACATCAACGGCGCGTACCACTTTCTTGTCTGGGAAAGTGCCGTTTTTCAGCCCTGAATTCCAGACGGATGAAGACTCCTCACAGGGAAGAGGCTCCCAGGACAGAAAGCGATTGTTCCATTTCTAAGGTTAATCGGGCCCCATCATTGGCACCTGAGAGCCCAGGGTTGCCACCTTTTCCCTGGGTGCAAAGCTCAACGGTGCATACCCTGTGCGGGTTTGGGAAATGGCCGCTTTTCAGCCCAGACTTACAGACGGAAGTCGATTCCTCTCTGGGAAAAGGTGTCAGGACAGAAAGCCATTGTGCCTTTTCTAGGGCTAATGGGGCCCCATCTTTGGCACCTGAGAGCCCAAGGCTGCCACCTTTGACCTGGGCGCAAATGTCGAACGCGCATGCCACTTGCAAATCTGGGAATGTGCCGTTTCTCATCCAAGAATTCCAGGCCAGCGAAGATTTCTCCCAGGGAAAAGGTGCCAGGACACAAAGCGATTCTGCCTTTTCTAGGGTTAATGGGGCCCCAAAATTGGCAGCTGAGAGCCCAGGGCTGCCACCTTTTCCCTGGGCGCAAAGCTCGACGGTGCGTGCCACATGCGGGTAAGGGAAAGAGCCGTTTTCAGCCCAGAATTCCAGACCAATGAAGATTCCTCCCAGGGAAAAGGTGCCAGGACGGAAAGCGATTGTTCTTTTTCTAGGGGTAATGGGGCCCCATCATTGGCACCTGAGAGCCCAAGGCTGCCACCTTTTGCCTGGGCACAAAGCTCGACGGTGCGTTCCACTTGCAGGTCCGGGGAAGTGCCGTTTTTCAGCCCAGAATTCCAGACGGACGAAAATTCCTTCCAGGGAAAAGGTGCCAGGACAGAAAGCGATTCTTATTTATCTAGTGTTAACGGGGCCCCATCATTGGCACCTGAGAGCCCAAGGCTGCCACCTTTTCCCTGGGCGCAAACTAGATGGTGCCTGCCACGTGCAGGTCAGAGAAAGTGCTTTGTTCAGCCCAGAATTCCAGACGGATGACGACTCCTCCCAGGGAAAAGGCTCCCAGGACAGAAAGCGCTTGTTCCATTTCTAGTGTTAATGGGGGCCCGTCATTGGCATCTGAGAGCCAGAGGTTGCCTCCTTTTCCCTGGGCACAAAGCACGACAGTGCGTGCCACATGCTAGTCCCAGAAAGTTCCATTTTACAGCCCAGAATTCCAGACCAATGAAGACTCCTCCCAGGGAAAAGGTGCCAGGACAGAAAGCCATTGTGTTTTTTGTAAAGGTAATGGGAGCCCATCATTGGCACCTGAGAGCCCAAGACTGCCACCTTTTCCCTGGACGCAAAGCTCGATGGTGCGTTCCACTTGCGGGTCCAGGAAAGTGCCGATTCTCAGACCAGAATTCCAAACCGATGAAGATTCCTCCCTGGGAAAAGGTGCCAGGACAGAAAGCCATTGTGCCTTTTGTAAGGGTAATGGGGCACGATCATTGGCACCTGAGAGCCCAAGGCTGCCCCCTTTTCCCTGGGCGCAAAGCTCGACGGTGTGTACCTTGTGCGGGTTTGGGCCAGTGCCATTTTTGAACCCAGATTTCCAGACGGACGAATATTCCTCCCTGGGAAAAGGTGCCAGGACAGAAAGCAAGTGTTATTTTTCTAGTGTTAACGAGGCCCCATCATTGGCACCTGAGAGCCCAAGGCTGCCACCTTTTGCCTGGGCGCAAATGTCGACGGCGCGTGCCACTTGCGGGTCCGGGGAAGTGCCATTTTTCAGCCCAGAATTCCAGACGGACGAAGACACCTCCCAGGGAAAAGGTGCCAGGTCAGAAATCGAATTGTCCTTTTCTAGGGTCAATGGTGCCACATCATTGGCACCTGAGAGTTCAAGGCTGCCACCTCTTCCGTGGGCGCAAACATCAACGGCGCGTACCACTTTCTTGTCTGGGAAAGTGCCGTTTTTCAGCCCTCAATTCCACACAGATGAAGACTCCTCACAGGGAAGAGGCTCCCAGGAAAGAAAGCGATTGTTCCATTTCTAGGGTTAATCGGGCCCCATCATTGGCACCTGAGAGCCCAAGGTTGCCTCCTATACCCTGGGCGCAAGCTCGACCATGCGTGCTACGTGAGGGTCCGGGAAATTGCCGTTTCTCATTCCAGACTTTCAGACCGATGAAGATTCCTCCCTGGGAAAAGGTGCCAGGACAGGAATCGATTTCTTCTTTTCTTGGAGAAATGGGGCTCCATCATTGGCACCTGAGAGCCGAAGGCTGCAACCTTTTCCCTGAGCGCAAAGCTCGACGGTGCGTGCCACTTGCGGGTCCAGGAATGTGCTGTTTCTCATCCCAGAATTCGAGGCCGATGAAGATTTCTCCCAGGGAAAAGGTGCCAGGGCAGAAAGCAATTGTGACTTTTGTAGGGGTAATGGGGCCCCAAAATGGACACCTGAGAGCCCAAGGCTGCCACCTTTTCCCTGGGCGCAAAGCTCGACGGAGCGTTCCACGTGCGGGTCTTGGAAAGTGCCATTTTTCAGCCCACAATTCCAGACCTATGAAGATTCCTCAGAGGGAAAAGGTACCAGGAGACAAAGCCATTGTGTATTTTGTAATGCTAATTGGGCCCCATCATTGGCACCTGAGAGCCCAAGGCTGCCACCTTTTCCCTGGGTGCAAAGCTCGACGGTGCATACCCTGTGCGGGTCCGGGAAAGGGCCGTTTTTCAGCCCAGAATTCCAGACGGAAGTCGATTCCTCTCTGGGAAAAGGTGTCAGGACAGAAAGCCATTGTGCCTTTTCTAGGGGTAATGGGGCCCCATCTTTGGCACCTGAGAGCCCAAGGCTGCCACCTTTTCCCTGGGCGCAAATGTCGACGGCGCGTGCCACTTGCAAGTCCGGGAATGTGCTGTTGCACATCCCAGAATTCCAGGCCAGCGAAGATTTCTCCCTGGGAAAAGGTGCCAGGACAGAAAGCGATTGTGCCTTTTCTAGGGTTAATGGGGCCCAAAAATTGGCAGCTGAGAGCCCAGGGCTGCCACCTTTTCCCTGGGCGCAAAGCTCGACGGTGCGTGCCACATGCGGGTAAGGGAAAGAGCCGTTTTCAGCCCAGAATTCCAAACCGATGAAGATTCCTCCCTGGGAAAAGGTGCCAGGACAGAAAGCGATTGTTCTTTTTCTAGGGGTAATGGGGCCCCATCATTGGCACCTGAGAGCCCAAGGCTGCCACCTTTTGCCTGGGCACAAAGCTCGACGGTGCGTTCCACTTGCAGGTCCGGGGAAGTGCCGTTTTTCAGCCCAGAATTCCAGACGGACAAAAATTCCTCCCAGGGAAAAGGTGCCAGGACAGAAAGCGATTGTTATTTTTCTAGTCTTAACGGGGACCCATCATTGGCACCTGAGAGCCCAAGGCTGCCACCTTTTCCCTGGGCGCAAAGCTAGATGGTGCCTGCCACGTGCAGGTCAGAGAAAGACCTTTTTTCAGCCCAGGATTCCAGAAGGATGACGACTCCTCCCAGGGAAAAGGCTCCAAGGACAGAAAGCGATTGTTCCATTTCTAGTGTTAATGGGGGCCCGTCATTGGCATCTGAGAGCCAGAGGTTGCCTCCTTTTCCCTGGGCGCAAAGCACGACAGTGCGTGCCACGTGCTGGTCCCAGAAAGTTCCATTTTACAGCCCAGAATTCCAGACCAATGAAGACTCCTCCCAGGGAAAAGGTGCCAGGACAGAAAGCCATTGTGCTTTTTGTAAAGGTAATGGGACCCATAATTGGCACCTGAGAGCCCAAGACTGCCACCTTTTCCCTGGACGCAAAGCTCGATGGTGCGTTCCACTTGCGGGTCCAGGAAAGTGCCGATTCTCAGACCAGAATTCCAAACCGATGAAGATTCCTCCCTGGGAAAAGGTGCCAGGACAGAAAGCCACTGTGCCTTTTGTAGGGGTAATGGGGCACCCTCATTGGCACCTGAGAGCCCAAGGCTGCCCCCTTTTCCCTGGGCGCAAAGCTCGACGGTGTGTACCTTGTGCGGGTTTGGGGCAGTGCCATTTTTGAACCCAGATTTCCAGACGGACGAAGATTCCTCCCTGGGAAAAGGTGCCAGGACGGAAAGCAAGTGTTATGTTTGTAGTGTTAACGGGGCCCCATCATTGGCACCTGAGAGCCCAAGGCTGCCACCTTTTCCCAGGGCGCAAAGCTCGACGGTGCGTACCTTGTGCGGGTTTGGGGCAGTGCCATTTTTGAACCCAGATTTCCAGACGGACGAAGATTCCTCCCTGGGAAAAGGTGCCAGGACAGAAAGCAAGTGTTATTTTTCTAGTGTTAACGGGGCCCCATCATTGGCACCTGAGAGCCCAAGGCTGCCACCTTTTGTCTGGGCGCAAATGTCGACGGCGCGTGCCACTTGCGGGTCCGGGGAAGTGCCATTTTTCAGATCAGAATTCCAGACGGACGAAGACACCTCCCAGGGAAAAGGTGCCAGGTCAGAAATCGAATTGTCCTTTTCTAGGGTCAATGGTGCCCCATCATTGGCACCTCAGAGTTCAAGGCTGCCACCTTTTCTGTGGGCGCAAACATCAACGGCGCGTGCCACTTTCTTGTCTGGGAAAGTGCCATTTTTCAGCCCTGAATTCCAGACGGATGAAGACTCCTCGCAGGGAAGAGGCTCCCAGGACAGAAAGTGATTGTTCCATTTCTAGGGTTAATCGGGCCCCATCATTGGCACCTGAGAGCCCAAGGTTGCCTCCTATACCCTGGGCGCAAAGTTCGAACATGCGTGCTACGTGAGGGTCTGGGAAATTGCAGTTTCTCATTCCAGAATTCCAGACCGATGAAGATTCCTCCTTGGGAAAAGGTGTCAGGACAGAAAGCGATTGTTCCTTTTCTAGGGGTAATGGGGCTCCATCATTGACACCTGAGAGCCGAAGGCTGCAACCTTTTCCCTGAGCGCAAAGCTCGACGGTGCATGCCACTTGCGAGTCCAGGAATGTGCTGTTTCTCATCCCAGAATTCCAGGCCAGCGAAGATTTCTCCCAGGGAAAAGGTGCCAGGACAGAAAGCAATTGGGCCTTTTCTAGGGTTAATGGGGCCCCAAAATTGGCAGCTGAGAGCCCAGGGCTGCCACCTTTTCCCTGGGCGCAAAGCTCGACGGTGCGTGCCACATGCGGGTCCAGGAAAGAGCCGTTTTCAGCCCAGAATTCCAGACCAATGAAGATTCCTCCCAGGGAAAAGGTGCCAGGACGGAAAGCGATTGTTCTTTTTCTAGGGGTAATGGGGCCCCATCATTGGCACCTGAGAGCCCAAGGCTGCCACCTTTTGCCTGGGCACAAAGCTCGACGGTGCGTTCCACTTGCAGGTCCGGGGAAGTGCCGTTTTTCAGCCCAGAATTCCAGACGGACGAAAATTCCTTCCAGGGAAAAGGTGCCAGGACAGAAAGCGATTGTTATTTATCTAGTGTTAACGGGGACCCATCGTTGGCACCTGAGAGCCCAAGGCTGCCACCTTTTCCCTGGGTGCAAACTAGATGGTGCCTGCCACGTGCAGGTCAGAGAAAGTGCTTTGTTCAGCCCAGGATTCCAGACGGATGACGACTCCTCCCAGGGAAAAGGCTCCCAGGACAGAAAGCGATTGTTCCATTTCTAGTGTTAATGGGGGCCTGTCATTGGCATCTGAGAGCCAGAGGTTGCCTCCTTTTCCCTGGGCGCTAAGCACGACAGTGCGTGCCACGTGCTGGTCCCAGAAAGTGCCATTTTACAGCCCAGAATTCAAGACCAGTGAAGACTCCTCCCAGGGAAAAGGTGCCAGGACAGAAAGCCATTGTGCTTTTTGTAAAGGTAATGGGGCCCCATCATTGGCACCTGAGAGCCCAAGACTGCCACCTTTTCCCTGTACACAAAGCTCGATGGTGCGTTCCACTTGCGGGTCCAGGAAAGTGCCGATTCTCAGACCAGAATTCCAAACCGATGAAGATTCCTCCCTGGGAAAAGGTGCCAGGACAGAAAGCCATTGTGCCTTTTGTAGGGGTAATGGGGCACCATCATTGGCACCTGAGAGCCCAAGGCTGCTCCCTTTTCCCTGGGCGCAAAGCTCGACGGTGTGTACCTTGTGCGGGTTTGGGCCAGTGCCATTTTTGAACCCATATTTCCAGACGGACGAAGATTCCTCCCTGGGAAAAGGTGCCAGGACGGAAAGCAAGTGTTATGTTTGTAGTGTTAACGGGGCCCCATCATTGGCACCTGAGAGCCCAAGGCTGCCACCTTTTCCCAGGGCGCAAAGCTCGACGGTGCATACCTTGTGCGGGTTTGAAGCAGTGCCATTTTTGAACCCAGATTTCCAGACGGACGAAGATTCCTCCCTGGGAAAAGGTGCCAGGACAGAAAGCAAGTGTTATTTTTCTAGTGTTAACGGGGCCCCATCATTGGCACTTGAGAGCCCAAGGCTGCCACCTTTTGTCTGGGCGCAAATGTCGACGGCGCGTGCCACTTGCAGGTCCGGGGAAGTGCCGTTTTTCAGCCCAGAATTCCAGACGGACGAAAATTCCTTCCAGGGAAAAGGTGCCAGGACAGAAAGCGATTGTTATTTATCTAGTGTTAACGGGGACCCATCGTTGGCACCTGAGAGCCCAAGGCTGCCACCTTTTCCCTGGGCGCAAACTAGATGGTGCCTGCCACGTGCAGGTCAGAGAAAGTGCTTTGTTCAGCCCAGGATTCCAGACGGATGACGACTCCTCCCAGGGAAAAGGCTCCCAGGACAGAAAGCGATTGTTCCATTTCTAGTGTTAATGGGGGCCCGTCATTGGCATCTGAGAGCCAGAGGTTGCCTCCTTTTCCCTGGGCGCTAAGCACGACAGTGCGTGCCACGTGCTGGTCCCAGAAAGTGCCATTTTACAGCCCAGAATTCAAGACCAGTGAAGACTCCTCCCAGGGAAAAGGTGCCAGGACAGAAAGCCATTGTGATTTTTGTAAAGGTAATGGGGCCCCATCATTGGCACCTGAGAGCCCAAGACTGCCACCTTTACCCTGAGCGCAAAGCTCGATGGTGCGTTCCACTTGCGGGTCCAGGAAAGTGCCGATTCTCAGACCAGAATTCCAAACCGATGAAGATTCTTCCCTGGGAAAAGGTGCCAGGACAGAAAGCCATTGTGCCTTTTGTAGGGGTAATGGGGCACCCTCATTGGCACCTGAGAGCCCAAGGCTGCCACCTTTTGTCTGGGCACAAAGCTCGACGGTGTGTACCTTGTGCGGGTTTGGGCCAGTGCCATTTTTGAAGCCAGATTTCCAGACGGACGAAGATTCCTCCCTGGGAAAAGGTGCCAGGACAGAAAGCAAGTGTTATTTTTCTAGTGTTAACGGGGTCCCATCATTGGCACCTGAGAGCCCAAGGCTGCCACCTTTTCCCTGGGCGCAAAGCTAGATGGTGCCTGCCACGTGCAGGTCAGAGAAAGTGCTTTGTTCAGCCCAGGATTCCAGACGGATGACGACTCCTCCCAGGGAAAAGGCTCCCAGGACAGAAAGCGATTGTTCCATTTCTAGTGTTAATGGGGGCCCGTCATTGGCATCTGAGAGCCAGAGGTTGCCTCCTTTTCCCTGGGCGCAAAGCACGACAGTGCGTGCCATGTGCTGGTCCCAGAAAGTTCCATTTTACAGCCCAGAATTCCAGACCAATGAAGACTCCTCCCAGGGAAAAGGTGCCAGGACAGAAAGCCATTGTGCTTTTTGTAAAGGTAATGGGACCCATAATTGGCACCTGAGAGCCCAAGACTGCCACCTTTTCCCTGGACGCAAAGCTCGATGGTGCGTTCCACTTGCGGGTCCAGGAAAGTGCCGATTCTCAGACCAGAATTCCAAACCGATGAAGATTCCTCCCTGGGAAAAGGTGCCAGGACAGAAAGCCACTGTGCCTTTTGTAGGGGTAATGGGGCACCCTCATTGGCACCTGAGAGCCCAAGGCTGCCCCCTTTTCCCTGGGCGCAAAGCTCGACGGTGTGTACCTTGTGCGGGTTTGGGGCAGTGCCATTTTTGAACCCATATTTCCAGACGGACGAAGATTCCTCCCTGCGAAAAGGTGCCAGGACAGAAAGCCATTGTGCCTTTTGTAGGGGTAATGGGGCACCATCATTGGCACCTGAGAGCCCAAGGCTGCTCCCTTTTCCCTGGGCGCAAAGCTCGACGGTGTGTACCTTGTGCGGGTTTGGGCCAGTGCCATTTTTGAACCCATATTTCCAGACGGACGAAGATTCCTCCCTGGGAAAAGGTGCCAGGACGGAAAGCAAGTGTTATGTTTGTAGTGTTAACGGGGCCCCATCATTGGCACCTGAGAGCCCAAGGCTGCCACCTTTTCCCAGGGCGCAAAGCTCGACGGTGCGTACCTTGTGCGGGTTTGAAGCAGTGCCATTTTTGAACCCAGATTTCCAGACGGACGAAGATTCCTCCCTGGGAAAAGGTGCCAGGACAGAAAGCAAGTGTTATTTTTCTAGTGTTAACGGGGCCCCATCATTGGCACTTGAGAGCCCAAGGCTGCCACCTTTTGTCTGGGCGCAAATGTCGACGGCGCGTGCCACTTGCAGGTCCGGGGAAGTGCCGTTTTTCAGCCCAGAATTCCAGACGGACGAAAATTCCTTCCAGGGAAAAGGTGCCAGGACAGAAAGCGATTGTTATTTATCTAGTGTTAACGGGGACCCATCGTTGGCACCTGAGAGCCCAAGGCTGCCACCTTTTCCCTGGGTGCAAACTAGATGGTGCCTGCCACGTGCAGGTCAGAGAAAGTGCTTTGTTCAGCCCAGGATTCCAGACGGATGACGACTCCTCCCAGGGAAAAGGCTCCCAGGACAGAAAGCGATTGTTCCATTTCTAGTGTTAATGGGGGCCCGTCATTGGCATCTGAGAGCCAGAGGTTGCCTCCTTTTCCCTGGGCGCTAAGCACGACAGTGCGTGCCACGTGCTGGTCCCAGAAAGTGCCATTTTACAGCCCAGAATTCAAGACCAGTGAAGACTCCTCCCAGGGAAAAGGTGCCAGGACAGAAAGCCATTGTGATTTTTGTAAAGGTAATGGGGCCCCATCATTGGCACCTGAGAGCCCAAGACTGCCACCTTTACCCTGAGCGCAAAGCTCGATGGTGCGTTCCACTTGCGGGTCCAGGAAAGTGCCGATTCTCAGACCAGAATTCCAAACCGATGAAGATTCTTCCCTGGGAAAAGGTGCCAGGACAGAAAGCCATTGTGCCTTTTGTAGGGGTAATGGGGCACCCTCATTGGCACCTGAGAGCCCAAGGCTGCCACCTTTTGTCTGGGCACAAAGCTCGACGGTGTGTACCTTGTGCGGGTTTGGGCCAGTGCCATTTTTGAAGCCAGATTTCCAGACGGACGAAGATTCCTCCCTGGGAAAAGGTGCCAGGACAGAAAGCAAGTGTTATTTTTCTAGTGTTAACGGGGTCCCATCATTGGCACCTGAGAGCCCAAGGCTGCCACCTTTTCCCTGGGCGCAAAGCTAGATGGTGCCTGCCACGTGCAGGTCAGAGAAAGTGCTTTGTTCAGCCCAGGATTCCAGACGGATGACGACTCCTCCCAGGGAAAAGGCTCCCAGGACAGAAAGCGATTGTTCCATTTCTAGTGTTAATGGGGGCCCGTCATTGGCATCTGAGAGCCAGAGGTTGCCTCCTTTTCCCTGGGCGCAAAGCACGACAGTGCGTGCCATGTGCTGGTCCCAGAAAGTTCCATTTTACAGCCCAGAATTCCAGACCAATGAAGACTCCTCCCAGGGAAAAGGTGCCAGGACAGAAAGCCATTGTGCTTTTTGTAAAGGTAATGGGACCCATAATTGGCACCTGAGAGCCCAAGACTGCCACCTTTTCCCTGGACGCAAAGCTCGATGGTGCGTTCCACTTGCGGGTCCAGGAAAGTGCCGATTCTCAGACCAGAATTCCAAACCGATGAAGATTCCTCCCTGGGAAAAGGTGCCAGGACAGAAAGCCACTGTGCCTTTTGTAGGGGTAATGGGGCACCCTCATTGGCACCTGAGAGCCCAAGGCTGCCCCCTTTTCCCTGGGCGCAAAGCTCGACGGTGTGTACCTTGTGCGGGTTTGGGGCAGTGCCATTTTTGAACCCATATTTCCAGACGGACGAAGATTCCTCCCTGCGAAAAGGTGCCAGGACGGAAAGCAAGTGTTATGTTTTTAGTGTTAACGGGGCCCCATCATTGGCACCTGAGAGCCCAAGGCTGCCACCTTTTCCCAGGGCGCAAAGCTCGACGGTGCGTACCTTGTGCGGGTTTGGGGCAGTGCCATTTTTGAACCCATATTTCCAGACGGACGAAGATTCCTCCCTGGGAAAAGGTGCCAGGACGGAAAGCAAGTGTTATGTTTGTAGTGTTAACGGGGCCCCATCATTGGCACCTGAGAGCCCAAGGCTGCCACCTTTTCCCAGGGCGCAAAGCTCGACGGTGCGTACCTTGTGCGGGTTTGGGGCAGTGCCATTTTTGAACCCAGATTTCCAGACGGACAAAGATTCCTCCCTGGGAAAAGGTGCCAGGACAGAAAGCAAGTGTTATTTTTCTACTGTTAACGGGGCCCCATCATTGGCACCTGAGAGCCCAAGGCTGCCACCTTTTGTCTGGGCGCAAATGTCGACGGCGCGTGCCACTTGCAGGTTCGGGGAAGTGCCATTTTTCAGACCGGAATTCCAGACGGACGAAGACACCTCCCAGGGAAAAGGTGCCAGGTCAGAAATCGAATTGTCCTTTTCTAAAGTCAATGGTGCCCCATCATTGGCACCTGAGAGTTCAAGGCTGCCACCTTTTCTGTGGGCGCAAACATCAACGGCGCGTACCACTTTCTTGTCTGGGAAAGTGCCGTTTTTCAGCCCTGAATTCCAGACGGATGAAGACTCCTCGCAGGGAAGAGGCTCCCAGGACAGAAAGTGATTGTTCCATTTCTAGGGTTAATCGGGCCCCATCATTGGCACCTGAGAGCCCAAGGTTGCCTCCTATACCCTGGGCGCAAAGTTCGACCATGCGTGCTACGTGAGGGTTTGGGAAATTGCAGTTTCTCATTCCAGAATTCCAGACCGATGAAGATTCCTCCCTGGGAAAAGGTGTCAGGACAGAAAGCGATTGTTCCTTTTCTAGGGGTAATGGGGCTCCATCATTGACACCTGAGAGCCGAAGGCTGCAACCTTTTCCCTGAGCGCAAAGCTCGACGGTGCGTGCCACTTGCGAGTCCAGGAATGTGCTGTTTCTCATCCCAGAATTCGAGGCCGATGAAGATTTCTCCCAGGGAAAAGGTGCCAGGACAGAAAGCAATTGGGCCTTTTCTAGGGTTAATGGGTCCCCAAAATTGGCAGCTGAGAGCCCAGGGCTGCCACCTTTTCCCTGGGCGCAAAGCTCGACGGTGCGTGCCACATGCGGGTCCAGGAAAGAGCCGTTTTCAGCCCAGAATTCCAGACCAATGAAGATTCCTCCCAGGGAAAAGGTGCCAGGACGGAAAGCGATTGTTCTTTTTCTAGGGGTAATGGGGCCCCATCATTGGCACCTGAGAGCCCAAGGCTGCCACCTTTTGCCTGGGCACAAAGCTCGACGGTGCGTTCCACTTGCAGGTCCGGGGAAGTGCCGTTTTTCAGCCCAGAATTCCAGACGGACGAAAATTCCTTCCAGGGAAAAGGTGCCAGGACAGAAAGCAAGTGTTATTTATCTAGTGTTAACGGGGACCCATCGTTGGCACCTGAAAGCCCAAGGCTGCCACCTTTTCCCTGGGTGCAAACTAGATGGTGCCTGCCACGTGCAGGTCACAGAAAGTGCTTTGTTCAGCCCAGGATTCCAGACGGATGACGACTCTTCCCAGGGAAAAGGCTCCCAGGACAGAAAGCTATTGTTCCATTTCTAGTGTTAATGGGGGCCCGTCATTGGCATCTGAGAGCCAGAGGTTGCCTCCTTTTCCCTGGGCGCTAAGCACGACAGTGCGTGCCACGTGCTGGTCCTAGAAAGTGCCATTTTACAGCCCAGAATTCAAGACCAGTGAAGACTCCTCCCAGGGAAAAGGTGCCAGGACAGAAAGCCATTGTGCTTTTTGTAAAGGTAATGGGGCCCCATCATTGGCACCTGAGAGCCCAAGACTGCCACCTTTTCCCTGTACACAAAGCTCGATGGTGCGTTCCACTTGCAAGTCCAGGAAAGTGCTGATTCTCAGACCAGAATTCCAAACCGATGAAGATTCCTCCCTGGGAAAAGGTGCCAGGACAGAAAGCCATTGTGCCTTTTGTAGGGGTAATGGGGCACCATCATTGGCACCTGAGAGCCCAAGGCTGCCCCCTTTTCCCTGGGCGCAAAGCTCGACGGTGTGTACCTTGTGCGGGTTTGGGCCAGTGCCATTTTTGAACCCATATTTCCACACGGACGAAGATTCCTCCCTGGGAAAAGGTGCCAGGACGGAAAGCCATTGTGATTTTTGTAAAGGTAATGGGGCCCCATCATTGGCACCTGAGAGCCCAAGACTGCCACCTTTTCCCTGGGCGCAAAGCTCGATTGTGCGTTCCACTTGCGGGTCCAGGAAAGTGCCGATTCTCAGACCAGAATTCCAAACCGATGAAGATTCCTCCCAGGGAAAAGGTGCCAGGACAGAAAGCCATTGTGCCTTTTGTAAGCGTAATGGGGCACCATCATTGGCACCTGAGAGCCCAAGGCTGCCCCCTTTTTCTGGGCGCAAAGCTCGACGGTGCGTACCTTGTGCGGGTTTGGGGCAGTGCCATTTTTGAACCCAGATTTCCAGATGGACGAGGATTCCTTCCAGGGAAAAGGTGCCAGGACAGAAAGCGATTGTTATTTATCTAGTGTTAACGGGGACCCATCGTTGGCACCTGAGAGTTCAAGGCTGCCACCTTTTCTGTGGGCGCAAACATCAACGGCGCGTACCACTTTCTTGTCCGGGAATGTGCCGTTTTTCAGCCCTCAATTCCAGACGGATGAAGACTCCTCACAGGGAAGAGGCTCCCAGGCCAGAAAGCGATTGTTCCATTTCTAGGGTTAATCGGGCCCCATCATTGGCACCTGAGAGCCCATAATTGCTTCCTATACCCTGGGTGCAAAACTCGAGGGTGCATACCCTGTGCGTGTCCGGGAAAGGGCCGTTTTTCAGCCCAGAATTCCAGACGGAAGTCGATTCCTCTCTGGGAAAAGGTGTCAGGACAGAAAGCCATTGTGCCTTTTCTAGGGGTAATGGGGCCCCATCTTTGGCACCTGAGAGCCCAAGGCTGCCACCTTTGCCTAGGCGCAAATGTCGAACGCGCGTGCCACTTGTAAGTCCGGGAAATGCCGTTTCTCATCCCAGAATTCCAGGCCAGCGAAGATTTCTCCCTGGGAAAAGGTGCCAGGACAGAACGCGATTGTGCCTTTTCTAGGGGTAATGGGGCCCCAAAATTGGCAGCTGAGAGCCCAAGGCTGCCACCTTTTCCCTGGGCGCAAAGCTCGACGGAGCGTTCCACGTGCAGGTCTGGGAAAGTGCCATTTTTCAGCCCAGAATTCCAGACCAATGAAGATTCCTCCCAGGGAAAAGGTGCCAGGACAGAAAGCGATTGTTCTTTTTCTCGAGGTAATGGGGCCCCATCATTGGCACCCGAGAGCCCAAGGCTGTCACCTTTTGTCTGGGCACAAAGCTCGACGGTGCGTTCCACTTGCAGGTCCGGGGAAGTGCCGTTTTTCAGCCCAGAATTCCAGACGGACGAAAATTCCTCCCAGGGAAAAGGTGCCAGGACAGAAAGCAAGTGTTATTTTTCTAGTGTTAATGGGGCCCCATCATTGGCACCTGAGAGCCCAAGGCTGCCACCTTTTGCCTGGGCGCAAAGCTAGATGGTGCCTGCCACGTGCAGGTCAGAGAAAGTGCTTTGTTCAGCCCAGGATTCCAGACGGCTGACGACTCCTCCCAGGGAAAGGGCTCCCAGGACAGAAAGCGATTGTTCCATTTCTAGTGTTAATGGGGGCCCGTCATTGGCATCTGAGAGCCAGAGGTTGCCTCCTTTTCCCTGGGCGCAAAGCACGACAGTGCGTGCCACGTGCTAGTCCCAGAAAGTTCCATTTTACAGCCCTGAATTCAAGACCAATGAAGACTCCTCCCAGGGAAAAGGTGCCAGGACAGAAAGCCATTGTGCTTTTTGTAAAGGTAATGGGACCCCATCATTGGCACCTGAGAGCCCAAGACTGCCACCTTTTCCCTGGGTGCAAAGCTCGATGGTGCGTTCCACTTGCGGGTCCAGGAAAGTGCCGATTCTCAGACGAGAATTCCAAACCGATGAAGATTCCTCCCTGGGAAAAGGTGCCAGGACAGAAAGCCATTGTGCCTTTTGTAGGGGTAATGGGGCACCATCATTGGCACCTGAGAGCCCAAGGCTGCCCCCATTTTTCCTGGGCGCAAAGCTCGACGGTGTGTACCTTGTGCGGGTTTGGGGCAGTGCCATTTTTGAACCCATATTTCCAGACGGACGAAGATTCCTCCCTGGGAAAAGGTGCCAGGACGGAAAGCAAGTGTTATGTTTGTAGTGTTAACGGGGCCCCATCATTGGCACCTGAGAGCCCAAGGCTGCCACCTTTTGCCTGGGCGCAAATGTCGATGGCGCGTGCCACTTGCGGGTCCGGGGAAGTGCCATTTTTCAGATCAGAATTCCAGACGGACGAAGACACCTCCCAGGGAAAAGGTGCCAGGTCAGAAATCGAATTGTCCTTTTCTAGGGTCAATGGTGCCCCATCATTGGCACCTGAGAGTTCAAGGCTGCCACCTTTTGTCTGGGCGCAAATGTCGACGGCGCGTGCCACTTGCGGGTCCGGGGAAGTGCCATTTTTCAGATCAGAATTCCAGACGGACGAAGACACCTCCCAGGGAAAAGGTGCCAGGTCAGAAATCGAATTGTCCTTTTCTAGGGTCAATGGTGCCCCATCATTGGCACCTGAGAGCCCAGGGTTGCCACCTTTTCCCTGGGTGCAAAGCTCAACGGTGCATACCCTGTGCGGGTTTGGGAAATGGCCGCTTTTCAGCCCAGAATTCCAGACGGAAGTCGATTCCTCTCTGGGAAAAGGTGTCAGGACAGAAAGCCATTGTGCCTTTTCTAGGGGTAATGGGGCCCCATCTTTGGCACCTGAGAGCCCAAGGCTGCCACCTTTGCCCTGGGCGCAAATGTCGAACGCGCATGCCACTTGCAAATCTGGGAATGTGCCGTTTCTCATCCCAGAATTCCAGGCCAGCGAAGATTTCTCCCAGGGAAAAGGTGCCAGGACACAAAGCGATTGTGCCTTTTCTAGGGTTAATGGGGCCCCAAAATTGGCAGCTGAGAGCCCAGGGCTGCCACCTTTTCCCTGGGCGCAAAGCTCGACGGTGCGTGCCACATGCGGGTAAGGGAAAGAGCCGTTTTCAGCCCAGAATTCCAGACCAATGAATATTCCTCCCAGGGAAAAGGTGCCAGGACGGAAAGCCATTGTTCTTTTTCTAGGGGTAATGGGGCCCCATCATTGGCACCTGAGAGCCCAAGGCTGTCACCTTTTGCCTGGGCACAAAGCTCGACGGTGCGTTCCACTTGCAGGTCCGGGGAAGTGCCGTTTTTCAGCCCAGAATTCCAGACGGACGAAAATTCCTTCCAGGGAAAAGGTGCCAGGACAGAAAGCAAGTGTTATTTATCTAGTGTTAACGGGGCCCCATCGTTGGCACCTGAGAGCCCAAGGCTGCCACCTTTTCCCTGGGCGCAAACTAGATGGTGCCTGCCACGTGCAGGTCAGAGAAAGTGCTTTGTTCAGCCCAGAATTCCAGACGGATGGCGACTCCTCCCAGGGAAAAGGCTCCCAGGACAGAAAGCGATTGTTCCATTTCTAGTGTTAATGGGGGCCCGTCATTGGCATCTGAGAGCCAGAGGTTGCCTCCTTTTCCCTGGGCGCAAAGCACGACAGTGCGTGCCACGTGCTGGTCCCAGAAAGTGCCATTTTACAGCCCAGAATTCAAGACCAATGAAGACTCCTCCCAGGGAAAAGGCTCCCAGGACAGAAAGCCATTGTGCTTTTTGTAAAGGTAATGGGGCCCCATCATTGGCACCTGAGAGTCCAAGACTGCCACCTTTTCCCTGGACGCAAAGCTCGATGGAGCGTTCCACTTGCGGGTCCAGGAAAGTGCCGATTCTCAGACCAGAATTCCAAACCGATGAAGATTCCTCCCTGGGAAAAGGTGCCAGGACAGAAAGCCATTGTGCCTTTTGTAGGGGTAATGGGGCACCATCATTGGCACCTGAGAGCCCAAGGCTGCCCCCTTTTCCCTGGGCGCAAAACTCGACGGTGTGTACCTTGTGCGTGTTTGGGGCAGTGCCATTTTTGAACCCAGGTTTCCAGACGGACGAAGATTCCTTGCAGGGAAAATGTGCCAGGACAGAAAGCAAGTGTTAACGGGGCCCCATCACTGGCACCTGAGAGCCCAAGGCTGCCACCTTTTGCCTGGGCACAAAGCTCGACGGTGCGTTCCACTTGCAGGTCCGGGGAAGTGCCGTTTTTCAGCCCAGAATTCCAGACGGACGAAAATTCCTCCCAGGAAAAAGGTGCCAGGACAGAAAGCGATTGTTATTTATCTAGTGTTAACGGGGACCCATCGTTGGCACCTGAGAGCCCAAGGTTGCCTCCTATACCCTGGGCACAAAGCTCGACCATGCGTGCTACGTGAGGGTCCGGGAAATTGCCGTTTCTCATTCCAGAATTCCAGACTGATGAAGATTCCTCCCTGGGAAAAGGTGGAAGGACAGAAAGCGATTGTTCCTTTTCTAGGGTTAATGGGGCCCCAAAATTGACACCTGAGAGCCCAAGGCTGCCACCTTTTCCCTGGGTGCAAAGCTCGACGGTGCATACCCTGTGTGGGTCTGGGAAAGGGCCGTTTTTCAGCTCAGAATTCCAGACGGAAGTTGATTCCTCTCTGGGAAAAGGTGTCAGGACAGAAAGCCATTGTGCCTTTTCTAGGGGTAATGGGGCCCCATCTTTGGCACCTGAGAGCCCAAGGCTGCCACCTTTTCCCTGGGCGCAAATGTCGAACGCGCGTGACACTTGCAAGTCCGGGAATGTGCCGTTTCTCATCCCAGAATTCCAGGCCAGCGAAGATTTCTCCCTGGGAAAAGGTGCCAGGACAGAAAGCCATTGTGCCTTTTCTAGGGTTAATGGGGCCCCAAAATTGGCAGCTGAGAGCCCAGGGCTGCCACCTTTTCCCTGGGCGCAAAGCTTGACGGTGCGTGCCACATGCGGGTAAGGGAAAGAGCCGTTTTCAGCCCAGAATTCCAGACCAATGAATATTCCTCCCAGGGAAAAGGTGCCAGGACAGAAAGCGATTGTTCTTTTTCTAAGGGTAATGGGGCCCCATCATTGGCACCCGAGAGCCCAAGGCTGTCACCTTTTGCCTGGGCACAAAGCTCGACAGTGCGTTCCACTTGCAGGTCTGGGGAAGTGCCGTTTTTCAGTCCAGAATTCCAGACGGACGAAAATTCCTCCCAGGGAAAAGGTGCCAGGACAGAAAGCGATTGTTATTTATCTAGTGTTAACGGGGCCCCATCATTGGCACCTGAGAGCCCAAGGCTGCCACCTTTTCCCTGGGCGCAAAGCTAGATGGTGCCTGCCACGTGCAGGTCAGAGAAAGTGCTTTGTTCAGCCCAGGATTCCAGACGGATGACGACTCCTCCCAGGGAAAAGGCTCCCAGGACAGAAAGCGATTGTTCCATTTCTAGTGTTAATGGTGGCCCGTCATTGGCATCTGAGAGCCAGAAGTTGCCTCCTTTTCCCTGGGCGCAAAGCACGACAGTGCGTGCCACGTGCTGGTCCCAGAAAGTGCCATTTTACAGCCCAGAATTCCAGACCAATGAAGACTCCTCCCAGGGAAAAGGTGGCAGGACAGAAAGCCATTGTGATTTTTGTAAAGGTAATGGGGCCCCATCATTGGCACCTGAGAGCCCAAGACTGCCACCTTTTCCCTGGACGCAAAGCACGATGGTGCGTTCCACTTGCGGGTCCAGGAAAGTGCCGATTCTCAGACGAGAATTCCAAACCGATGAAGATTCCTCCCTGGGAAAAGGTGCCAGGACAGAAAGCCATTGTGCCTTTTGTATGGGTACTGGGGCCCCATCATTGGCACCTGAGAGCCCAAGGCTGCCCCCTTTTCCCTGGGCGCAAAGCTAGATAGTGCGTTCCACTTGCGGGTCCAGGAAAGTGCGGATTCTCAGACCAGAATTCCAAACCGATGAAGATTCCTCCCTGGGAAAATGTGCCAGGACAGAAAGCCATTGTGCCTTTTGTAGGGGTAATGGGGCACCATCATTGGCACCTGAGAGCCCAAGGCTGCCCCCTTTTCCCTGGGCGCAAAGCTCGACGGTGTGTACCTTGTGCGGGTTTGGGGCAGTGCCATTTTTGAACCCAGATTTCCAGACGGACGAAGATTCCTCCCTGGGAAAAGGTGCCAGGACGGAAAGCAAGTGTTATGTTTGTAGTGTTAACGGGGCCCCATCATTGGCACCTGAGAGCCCAAGGCTGCCACCTTTTGCCTGGGCGCAAATGTTGACGGCGCGTGCCACTTGCGGGTCCGGGGAAGTGCCATTTTTCAGCCCAGAATTCCAGACGGACGAAGACACCTCCCAGGGAAAAGGTGCCAGGTCAGAAATCGAATTGTCCTTTTTTAGGGTCAATGGTGCCCCATCTTTGGCACCTGAGAGTTCAAGGCTGCCACCTTTTCCGTGGGCGCAAACATCAACGGCGCGTACCACTTTCTTGTCCGGGAAAGTGCCGTTATTCAGCCCTCAATTCCAGACGGATGAAGACTCCTCACAGGGAAGAGGCTCCCAGGACAGAAAGCGATTGTTCCATTTCTAGGGTTAATCGGGCCCCATCATTGGCACCTGAGAGCCCAAGGTTGCCTCCTATACCCTGGGCACAAAGCTCGACAATGTGTGCTACGTGAGGGTCTGGGAAATTGCGGTTTCTCATTCCAGAATTCCAGACCGATGAAGATTCCTCCCTGGGAAAAGGTGCCAGGACAGGAATGGATTTCTCCTTTTCTAGGAGTAATGGGGACCCATCATTGACACCTGAGAGCCGAAGGCTGCAACCTTTTCCCTGAGCGCAAAGCTCGACGGTGCGTGCCACTTGCGGGTCCAGGAATGTGCTGTTTCTCATCCCAGAATTCGAGGCCGATGAAGATTTCTCCCAGGGAAAAGGTGCCAGGACAGAAAGCAATTGTGCCTTTTCTAGGGTTAATGGGGCCCCAAAATTGACACCTGAGAGCCCAAGGCTGCCACCTTTTCCCTGGGCGCAAAGCTTGACGGAGCGTTCCACGTGCGGGTCCAGGAAAGTGCCATTTTCAGCCCAGAATTCCAGACCTATGAAGATTCCTCAGAGGAAAAAGGTACCAGGAGACAAAGCCATTGTGTATTTTGTAATGCTAATTGGGCCCCATCATTGGCACCTGAGAGCCCAAGGCTGCCACCTTTTCCCTGGGTGCAAAGCTCGACGGTGCGTTCCACTTGCAGGTCCGGGGAAGTGCCGTTTTTCAGCCCAGAATTCCAGACGGAAGTCGATTCCCCTCTGGGAAAAGGTGTCAGGACAGAAAGCCATTGTGCCTTTTCTAGGGGTAATGGGGCCCCAAAATTGGCAGCTGAGAGCCCAAGGCTGCCACCTTTTCCCTGGGCGCAAAGCTCGACGGAGCGTTCCACGTGCAGGTCTGGGAAAGTGCCATTTTTCAGCCCAGAATTCCAGACCAATGAAGATTCCTCCCAGGGAAAAGGTGCCAGGACAGAAAGCGATTGTTCTTTTTCTCGGGGTAATGGGGCCCCATCATTGGCACCCGAGAGCCCAAGGCTGTCACCTTTTGCCTGGGCACAAAGCTCGACGGTGCGTTCCACTTGCAGGTCCGGGGAAGTGCCGTTTTTCAGCCCAGAATTCCAGACGGACGAAAATTCCTCCCAGGAAAAAGGTGCCAGGACAGAAAGCGATTGTTATTTATCTAGTGTTAACGGGGACCCATCGTTGGCACCTGAGAGCCCAAGGTTGCCTCCTATACCCTGGGCACAAAGCTCGACCATGCGTGCTACGTGAGGGTCCGGGAAATTGCCGTTTCTCATTCCAGAATTCCAGACTGATGAAGATTCCTCCCTGGGAAAAGGTGGAAGGACAGAAAGCGATTGTTCCTTTTCTAGGGTTAATGGGGCCCCAAAATTGACACCTGAGAGCCCAAGGCTGCCACCTTTTCCCTGGGTGCAAAGCTCGACGGTGCATACCCTGTGTGGGTCTGGGAAAGGGCCGTTTTTCAGCCCAGAATTCCAGACGGAAGTTGATTCCTCTCTGGGAAAAGGTGTCAGGACAGAAAGCCATTGTGCCTTTTCTAGGGGTAATGGGGCCCCATCTTTGGCACCTGAGAGCCCAAGGCTGCCACCTTTTCCCTGGGCGCAAATGTCGAACGCGCGTGACACTTGCAAGTCCGGGAATGTGCCGTTTCTCATCCCAGAATTCCAGGCCAGCGAAGATTTCTCCCTGGGAAAAGGTGCCAGGACAGAAAGCCATTGTGCCTTTTCTAGGGTTAATGGGGCCCCAAAATTGGCAGCTGAGAGCCCAGGGCTGCCACCTTTTCCCTGGGCGCAAAGCTTGACGGTGCGTGCCACATGCGGGTAAGGGAAAGAGCCGTTTTCAGCCCAGAATTCCAGACCAATGAAGATTCCTCCCAGGGAAAAGGTGCCAGGACAGAAAGCGATTGTTCTTTTTCTAAGGGTAATGGGGCCCCATCATTGGCACCCGAGAGCCCAAGGCTGTCACCTTTTGCCTGGGCACAAAGCTCGACAGTGCGTTCCACTTGCAGGTCTGGGGAAGTGCCGTTTTTCAGTCCAGAATTCCAGACGGACGAAAATTCCTCCCAGGGAAAAGGTGCCAGGACAGAAAGCGATTGTTATTTATCTAGTGTTAACGGGGCCCCATCATTGGCACCTGAGAGCCCAAGGCTGCCACCTTTTCCCTGGGCGCAAAGCTAGATGGTGCCTGCCACGTGCAGGTCAGAGAAAGTGCTTTGTTCAGCCCAGGATTCCAGACGGATGACGACTCCTCCCAGGGAAAAGGCTCCCAGGACAGAAAGCGATTGTTCCATTTCTAGTGTTAATGGTGGCCCGTCATTGGCATCTGAGAGCCAGAGGTTGCCTCCTTTTCCCTGGGCGCAAAGCACGACAGTGCGTGCCACGTGCTGGTCCCAGAAAGTGCCATTTTACAGCCCAGAATTCCAGACCAATGAAGACTCCTCCCAGGGAAAAGGTGGCAGGACAGAAAGCCATTGTGCTTTTTGTAAAGGTAATGGGGCCCCATCATTGGCACCTGAGAGCCCAAGACTGCCACCTTTTCCCTGGACGCAAAGCACGATGGTGCGTTCCACTTGCGGGTCCAGGAAAGTGCCGATTCTCAGACGAGAATTCCAAACCGATGAAGATTCCTCCCTGGGAAAAGGTGCCAGGACAGAAAGCCATTGTGCCTTTTGTATGGGTACTGGGGCCCCATCATTGGCACCTGAGAGCCCAAGGCTGCCCCCTTTTCCCTGGGCGCAAAGCTAGATAGTGCGTTCCACTTGCGGGTCCAGGAAAGTGCGGATTCTCAGACCAGAATTCCAAACCGATGAAGATTCCTCCCTGGGAAAATGTGCCAGGACAGAAAGCCATTGTGCCTTTTGTAGGGGTAATGGGGCACCATCATTGGCACCTGAGAGCCCAAGGCTGCCCCCTTTTCCCTGGGCGCAAAGCTCGACGGTGTGTACCTTGTGCGGGTTTGGGGCAGTGCCATTTTTGAACCCAGATTTCCAGACGGACGAAGATTCCTCCCTGGGAAAAGGTGCCAGGACGGAAAGCAAGTGTTATGTTTGTAGTGTTAACGGGGCCCCATCATTGGCACCTGAGAGCCCAAGGCTGCCACCTTTTGCCTGGGCGCAAATGTTGACGGCGCGTGCCACTTGCGGGTCCGGGGAAGTGCCATTTTTCAGCCCAGAATTCCAGACGGACGAAGACACCTCCCAGGGAAAAGGTGCCAGGTCAGAAATCGAATTGTCCTTTTTTAGGGTCAATGGTGCCCCATCTTTGGCACCTGAGAGTTCAAGGCTGCCACCTTTTCCGTGGGCGCAAACATCAACGGCGCGTACCACTTTCTTGTCCGGGAAAGTGCCGTTATTCAGCCCTCAATTCCAGACGGATGAAGACTCCTCACAGGGAAGAGGCTCCCAGGACAGAAAGCGATTGTTCCATTTCTAGGGTTAATCGGGCCCCATCATTGGCACCTGAGAGCCCAAGGTTGCCTCCTATACCCTGGGCACAAAGCTCGACAATGTGTGCTACGTGAGGGTCTGGGAAATTGCGGTTTCTCATTCCAGAATTCCAGACCGATGAAGATTCCTCCCTGGGAAAAGGTGCCAGGACAGGAATGGATTTCTCCTTTTCTAGGAGTAATGGGGACCCATCATTGACACCTGAGAGCCGAAGGCTGCAACCTTTTCCCTGAGCGCAAAGCTCGACGGTGCGTGCCACTTGCGGGTCCAGGAATGTGCTGTTTCTCATCCCAGAATTCGAGGCCGATGAAGATTTCTCCCAGGGAAAAGGTGCCAGGACAGAAAGCAATAGTGCCTTTTCTAGGGTTAATGGGGCCCCAAAATTGACACCTGAGAGCCCAAGGCTGCCACCTTTTCCCTGGGCGCAAAGCTTGACGGAGCGTTCCACGTGCGGGTCCAGGAAAGTGCCATTTTCAGCCCAGAATTCCAGACCTATGAAGATTCCTCAGAGGAAAAAGGTACCAGGAGACAAAGCCATTGTGTATTTTGTAATGCTAATTGGGCCCCATCATTGGCACCTGAGAGCCCAAGGCTGCCACCTTTTCCCTAGGTGCAAAGCTCGACGGTGCGTTCCACTTGCAGGTCCGGGGAAGTGCCGTTTTTCAGCCCAGAATTCCAGACGGAAGTCGATTCCCCTCTGGGAAAAGGTGTCAGGACAGAAAGCCATTGTGCCTTTTCTAGGGGTAATGGGGCCCCAAAATTGGCAGCTGAGAGCCCAAGGCTGCCACCTTTTCCCTGGGCGCAAAGCTCGACGGAGCGTTCCACGTGCAGGTCTGGGAAAGTGCCATTTTTCAGCCCAGAATTCCAGACCAATGAAGATTCCTCCCAGGGAAAAGGTGCCAGGACAGAAAGCGATTGTTCTTTTTCTCGAGGTAATGGGGCCCCATCATTGGCACCCGAGAGCCCAAGGCTGTCACCTTTTGCCTGGGCACAAAGCTCGACGGTGCGTTCCACTTGCAGGTCCGGGGAAGTGCCATTTTCAGCCCAGAATTCCAGACCTATGAAGATTCCTCAGAGGAAAAATATACCAGGAGACAAAGCCATTGTGTATTTTGTAATGCTAATTGGGCCCCATCATTGGCACCTGAGAGCCCAAGGCTGCCACCTTTTCCCTGGGCGCAAATGTCGACGGCGCGTGCCCCTTGCAAGTCCAGGAATGTGCCGTTTCTCATGCCAGAATTCCAGACCAATGAAGATTCCTCCCAGGGAAAAGGTGCCAGGACAGAAAGCCATTGTTCTTTTTCTAGGGGTAATGGGGCCCCATCATTGGCACCCGAGAGCCCAAGGCTGTCACCTTTTGCCTGGGCACAAAGCTCGACGGTGCGTTCCACTTGCAGGTCTGGGGAAGTGCCGTTTTTCAGCCCAGAATTCCAGACGGACGAAAATTCCTCCCTGGGAAAAGGTGCCAGGACAGAAAGCAAGTGTTATTTTTCTAGTGTTAATGGGGCCCCATCATTGGCACCTGAGAGCCCAAGGCTGCCACCTTTTCCCTGGGCGCAAAGCTAGATGGTGCCTGCCACGTGCAGGTCAGAGAAAGTGCTTTGTTCAGCCCAGGATTCCAGACGGATGATGACTCCTCCCAGGGAAAGGGCTCCCAGGACAGAAAGCGATTGTTCCATTTCTAGGGTTAATGGGGGCCTGTCATTGGCATCTGAGAGCCAGAGGTTGCCTCCTTTTCCCTGGGCGCAAAGCACGACAGTGCGTGCCATGTGCTGGTCCCAGAAAGTGCCATTTTACAGCCCAGAATTCCAGACCAATGAAGATTCCTCCCAGGGAAAAGGTGCCAGGACAGAAAGCAATTGTGTTTTTTGTAAAGGTAATGGGACCCCATCATTGGCACCTGAGAGCCCAAGACTGCCACCTTTTCCCTGGGTGCAAAGCTCGATGGTGCGTTCCACTTGCGGGTCCAGGAAAGTGCCGATTCTCAGACCAGAATTCCAAACCGATGAAGATTCCTCCCTGGGAAAAGGTGCCAGGACAGAAAGCCATTGTGCCTTTTGTAGGGGTAATGGGGCACCATCATTGGCACCTGAGAGCCCAAGGCTGCCCCCTTTTTCTGGGCGCAAAGCTCGACGGTGTGTACCTTGTGCGGGTTTGGGCCAGTGCCATTTTTGAACCCAGATTTCCAGACGGACGAAGATTCCTTGCAGGGAAAAGGTGCCAGGAGAGAAAGCAAGTGTTATTTTTCTAGTGTTAATGGGGCCCCATCGTTAGCACCTGAGAGCCCAAGGCTGCCACCTTTTGCCTGGGCGCAAATGTCGATGGCGCGTGCCACTTGCGGGTCCGGGGAAGTGCCATTTTTCAGCCCAGAATTCCAGACGGACGAAGACACCTCCCAGGGAAAAGGTGCCAGGTCAGAAATCGAATTGTCCTTTTCTAGGGTAAATGGTGCCCCATCATTGGCACCTGAGAGTTCAAGGCTGCCACCTTTTCCGTGGGCGCAAACATCAACGGCGCGTACCACTTTCTTGTCTGGGAAAGTGCCATTTTTCAGCCCTCAATTCCAGACAGATGAAGACTCCTCACAGGGAAGAGGCTCCCAGGAAAGAAAGCGATTGTTCCATTTCTAGGATTAATCAGGCCCCATCATTGGCACCTGAGAGCCCAAGGTTGCCTCCTATACCCTGGGCGCAAAGCTTGACCATGCGTGCTACGTGAGGGTCCGGGAAATTGCCGTTTCTCATTCCAGAATTCCAGACCGATGAAGATTCCTCCCTGGGAAAAGGTGCCAGGACAGGAATCGATTTCTCCTTTTCTAGGAGTAATGGGGACCCATCATTGGCACCTGTGAGCCGAAGGCTGCAACCTTTTCCCTGAGCGCAAAGCTCGACGGTGCGTGCCACTTGTGGGTCCAGGAATGTGCTGTTTCTCATCCCAGAATTCGAGGCCGATGAAGATTTCTCCCAGGGAAAAGGTGCCAGGACAGAAAGCAATTGTGACTTTTGTAGGGTTAATGGGGCCCCAAAATTGACACCTGAGAGCCCAAGGCTGCCACCTTTTCCCTGGGCGCAAAGCTCGATGGAGCGTTCCACGTGCAGGTCCGGGAAAGTGCCATTTTTCAGCCCAGAATTCCAGACCTATGAAGATTCCTCAGAGGGTAAAGGTACCAGGAGACAGAGCCATTGTGTATTTTGTAATGCTAATTGGGCCCCATCATTGGCACCTGAGAGCCCAAGGCTGCCACCTTTTCCCTGGGTGCAAAGCTCGACGGTGCATACCCTGTGCGGGTCCAGGAAAGGGCCGTTTTTCAGCCCTCAATTCCAGACGGAAGTCGATTCCTCTCTGGGAAAAGGTGTCAGGACAGAAAGCCATTGTCCTTTTTCTAGGGGTAATGGGGCCCCATCTTTGGCACCTGAGAGCCCAAGCCTGCCACCTTTGCCCTGGGCGCAAATGTCGACGGCGCGTGCCACTTGCAAGTCCGGGAATGTGCCAGAATTCCAGGCCAGCGAAGATTTCTCCCTGGGAAAAGGTGCCAGGACAGAAAGCGCTTGTGCCTTTTCTAGGGTTAATGGGGCCCCAAAATTGGCAGCTGAGAGCCCAGGGCTGCCACCTTTTCCCTGGGCGCAAAGCTCGACGGTGCGTGCCACATGCGGGTAAGGGAAAGAGGCGTTTTCAGCCCAGAATTCCAGACCAATGAAGATTCCTCACATGGAAAAGGTGCCAGGACAGAAAGCGATTGTTCTTTTTCTAGGGGTAATGGGGCCCCATCACTGGCACCTGAGAGCCCAAGGCTGCCACCTTTTGCCTCGGCACAAAGCTCGACAGTGCGTTAAACTTGCAGGGTTGGGGGAAGTGCCGTTTTTCAGCCCAGAATTCCAGACGGACGAATATTCCTCCCAGGGAAAAGGTGCCAGGACAGAAAGCGATTGTTATTTATCTAGTGTTAACGGGGCCCCATCATTGGCACCTGAGAGCCCAAGGCTGCCACCTTTTCCCTGGGCGCAAACATCAACGGCGCCTACCACATTATTGTCCGGGAAAGTGCCGTTTTTCAGCCCTGAATTCCAGACGGATGAAGACTCCTCACAGGGAAGAGGCTCCCAGGACAGAAAGCGATTGTTCCATTTCTAGTGTTAATCGGGCCCCATCATTGGCACCTGAGAGACCAAGGTTGCTTCCTATACCCTGGGTGCAAAGCTCGACGGTGGATTCCCGGTGCGGGTAAGGGAAAGGGCCGTTTTTCAGCCCAGAATTCCAGACGGAAGTCGATCCCTCTCTGGGAAAAGGTGTCAGGACCGAAAGGCATTGTGCCTTTTCTAGGGGTAATGGGGCCCCATCTTTGGCACCTGAGAGCCCAAGGCTGCCACCTTTTGCCTGGGCGCAAATGTCGACGGCGCGTGCCACTTGCAAGTCCGGGAATGTGCTGTTTCTCATCCCAGAATTCCAGGCCAGCGAAGATTTCTCCCTGGGAAAAGGTGCCAGGACAGAAAGCAATTGTGCCTTTTCTAGGGTTAATGGGGCCCCAAAATTGGCAGCTGAGAGCCCAGGGCTGCCACCTTTTCCCTGGGCGCAAAGCTCGACGGTGCGTGCCACATGCGGGTAAGGGAAAGAGCCGTTTTCAGCCCAGAATTCCAGACCAATGAAGATTCCTCCCAGGGAAAAGGTGCCAGGACAGAAAGCGATTGTTCTTTTTCTAGGGGTAATGGGGCCCCATCATTGGCACCCGAGAGCCCAAGGCTTTCACCTTTTGCCTGGGCACAAAGCTCGACGGTGCGTTCCACTTGCAGGTCCGGGGAAGTGCCGTTTTTCAGTCCAGAATTCCAGACGGACGAAAATTCCTCCCAGGGAAAAGGTGCCAGGACAGAAAGCCATTGTTATTTATCTAGTGTTAATGGGGACCCATCATTGGCACCTGAGAGCCCAAGGCTGCCACCTTTTCCGTGGGGGCAAAGCTAGATGGTGCCTGCCACGTGCAGGTCAGAGAAAGACCTTTGTTCAGCCCAGGATTCCAGACGGATGACGACTCCTCCCAGGGAAAAGGCTCCCAGGACAGAAAGCGATTGTTCCATTTCTAGTGTTAATGGGGGCCCGTCATTGGCATCTGAGAGCCAGAGGTTGCCTCCTTTTCCCTGGGCGCAAAGCACGACAGTGCGTGCCACATGCTGGTCCCAGAAAGTGCCATTTTACAGTCCAGAATTCCAGACCAATGAAAACTCCTCCCAGGGAAAAGGTGCCAGGACAGAAAGCCATTGTGATTTTTGTAAAGGTAATGGGGCCCCATCATTGGCACCTGAGAGCCCAAGACTGCCACCTTTTCCCTGGACGCAAAGCTCGATGGTGCGTTCCACTTGCGGGTCCAGGAAAGTGCCGATTCTCAGACCAGAATTCCAAACCGATGAAGATTCCTCCCTGGGAAGAGGTGCCAGGACAGAAAGCCATTGTGCCTTTTATAGAGGTATTGGGGCACGATCATTGGCACCTCAGAGTTCAAGGCTGCCACCTTTTCCCTGGGCGCAAATGTCGAACGCGCGTGCCACTTGCAAGTCCAGGAATGTGCCGTTTCTCATGCCAGAATTCCAGGCCAGCGAAGATTTCTCCCAGGGAAAAGGTGCCAGGACAGAAAGCGATTGTGCCTTTTCTAGGGGTAATGGGGCCCCATCATTGGCACCCGAGAGCCCAAGGCTGCCACCTTTTGCCTGGGCACAAAGCTCGACGGTGCGTTCCACTTGCAGGTCCGGGGAAGTGCCGTTTTTCAGCCCAGAATTCCAGACGGACGAAAATTCCTTCCAGGGAAAAGGTGCCAGGACAGAAAGCGATTCTTATTTATCTAGTGTTAACGGGGCCCCATCATTGGCACCTGAGAGCCCAAGGCTGCCACCTTTTCCCTGGGCGCAAACTAGATGGTGCCTGCCACGTGCAGGTCACAGAAAGTGCTTTCTTCAGCCCAGAATTCCAGACGGATGACGACTCCTCCCAGGGAAAAGGCTCCCAGGACAGAAAGCGATTTTTCCATTTCTAGTCTTAATGGGGGCCCGTCATTGGTATCTGAGAGCCAGAGGTTGCCTCCTTTTCCCTGGGCGCAAAGCACGACAGGGCGTGCCACGTGCTGGTCCCAGAAAGTTCCATTTTACAGCCCAGAATTCCAGACCAATGAAGACTCCTCCCAGGGAAAAGGTGCCAGGACAGAAAGCCATTGTGCTTTTTGTAAAGGTATTGGGGTCCCATCATTGGCACCTGAGAGCCCAAGACTGCCACCTTTTCCCTGGACGCAAAGCTCGATGGTGCGTTCCACTTGCGGGTCCAGGAAAGTGCCGATTCTCAGACCAGAATTCCAAACCGATGAAGATTCCTCCCTGGGAAAAGGTGCCAGGACAGAAAGCCATTGTGCCTTTTGTAGGGGTAATGGGGCACCATCATTGGCACCTGAGAGCCCAAGGCTGCCCCCTTTTCCCTGGGCGCAAAGCTCGACGGTGTGTACCTTGTGCGGGTTTGGGGCAGTGCCATTTTTGAACCCAGATTTCCAGATGGACGAAGATTCCTCCCTGGGAAAAGGTGCCAGGACAGAAAGCAAGTGTTATTTTTCTAGTGTTAACGGGGCCCCATCATTGGCACCTGAGAGCCCAAGGCTGCCACCTTTTGCCTGGGCACAAAGCTCGACGGTGCGTTCCACTTGCAGGTCCGGGGAAATGCCGTTTTTCAGCCCAGAATTCCAGACTGACGAAGACACCTCCCAGGGAAAAGGTGCCAGGACAGAAAGCGATTGTTATGTATCTAGTGTTAACGGGGACCCATCATTGGCACCTGAGAGCCCAAGGTTGCCTCCTATACCCTGGGCACAAAGCTCGACCATGCGTGCTACATGAGGGTCCGGGAAATTGCCGTTTATCATTCCAGAATTCCAGACCGATGAAGATTCCTCCCTGGGAAAAGGTGCCAGGACAGAAAGCGATTGTTCCTTTTCTAGGGTTAATGGGGCCCCAAAATTGACACCTGAGAGCCCAAGGCTGCCACCTTTTCCCTGGGCGCAAAGCTCGACGGAGCGTTCCACGTGCGGGTCCAGGAATGTGCCTTTTTTCAGCCCAGAATTCCAGACCTATGAAGATTCCTCAGAGGGAAAAGGTACCAAGAGACAAAGCCATTGTGTATTTTGTAATGCTAATTGGGCCCCATCATTGGCACCTGAGAGCCCAAGGCTGCCACCTTTTCCCTGAGTGCAAAGCTCAACGTTGCATACCCTGTGCCGGTTTGGGAAATGGCCATTTTTCAGCCCAGAATTCCAGACGGAAGTCGATTCCTCTCTGGGAAAAGGTGTCAGGACAGAAAGCCATTGTGCCTTTTCCAGGGGTAATGGGGCCCCATCTTTGGCAGCTGAGATCCCAAGGCTGCCACCTTTTCCCTGGGCGCAAATGTCGACGGCGCGTGCCACTTGCAAGTCTGGGAATGTGCCGTTTCTCATCCCAGAATTCCAGGCCAGCGAAGATTTCTCCCTGGGAAAAGGTGCCAGGACACAAAGCGATTGTGCCTTTTCTAGGGTTCATGGGGCCCCAGAATTGGCAGCTGAGAGCCCAAGGCTGCCACCTTTTCCCTGGGCGCAAAGCTCGATGGTGTGTGCCACATGCGGGTAAGGGAAAGAGGCGTTTTCAGCCCAGAATTCCAGACCAATGAGGATTCCTCCCAGGGAAACGGTGCCAGGACGGAAAGCGATTGTGCTTTTTCTAGGGGTAATGGGGCCCCATCATTGTCACCTGAGAGCCCAAGGCTGTCACCTTTTGCCTGTGCACAAAGCTCGACAGTGCGTTCCACTTGCAGGGTTGGGGGAAGTGCCGTTTTTCAGCCCAGAATTCCAGACGGACGAATATTCCTCCCAGGGAAAAGGTGCCAGGACAGAAAGCGATTGTTATTTATCTAGTGTTAACGGGGCCCCATCATTGGCACCTGAGAGCCCAAGGCTGCCACCTTTTCCGTGGGCGCAAACATCAACGGCGCGTACCACTTTCTTGTCCGGGAAAGTGCCGTTTTTCAGCCCTCAATTCCAGACGGATGAAGACTCCTCACAGGGAAGAGGCTCCCAGGACAGAAAGCGATTGTTCCATTTCTAGGGTTAATCGGGCCCCATCATTGGCACCTGAGAGCCCAAGGTTGCTTCCTATACCCTGGGTGCAAAGCTCGACGGTGCATACCCTGTGCGTGTCCGGGAAAGGGCCGTTTTTCAGTCCAGAATTCCAGACGGAAGTCGATTCCTCTCTGGGAAAAGGTGTCAGGACAGAAAGCCATTGTGCCTTTTCTAGGGGTAATGGGGCCCCATCTTTGGCACCTGAGAGCCCAAGGCTGCCCCCTTTTACCTGGGCGCAAATGTCGACGGCGCGTGCCATTTGCAAGTCCGGGAATGTGCTGTTTCTCATCCCAGAATTCCAGGCCAGCAAAGATTTCTCCCTGGGAAAAGGTGCCAGGACAGAAAGCCATTGTGCCTTTTGTAGAGGTATTGGGGCACGATCACTGGCACCTGAGAACCCAAGGCTGCCACCTTTTCCCTGGGCGCAAATGTCGAACGCGCGTGATACTTGCAGTGCCAGGAATGTGCCGTTTCTCATGCCAGAATTCCAGGCCAGCGAAGATTTCTCCCTGGGAAAAGGTGCCAGGACAGAAAGCGATTGTGCCTTTTCTAGGGTTAATGGGGCCCCAAAATTGGCAGCTGAGAGCCCAGGGCTGCCACCATTT
Organism: Pithys albifrons albifrons; assembly: GCF_047495875.1. Lineage (NCBI taxonomy): Eukaryota > Metazoa > Chordata > Aves > Passeriformes > Thamnophilidae > Pithys > Pithys albifrons. The sequence goes on along the minus strand of NC_092469.1, from coordinate 496,383 downwards.
CCCTGGGCGCAAAGCTCGACGGTGCGTGCCACATGCGGGTAAGGGAAAGAGGCGTTTTCAGCCCAGAATTCCAGACCAATGAAGATTCCTCCCAGGGAAAAGGTGACAGGACAGAAATCGATTGTTCTTTTTCTAGGGGTAATGGGGCCCCATCATTGGCACCCGAGAGCCCAAGGCTTTCACCTTTTGCCTGGGCACAAAGCTCGACGGTGCGTTCCACTTGCAGGTCCGGGGAAGTGCCGTTTTTCAGCCCAGAATTCCAGACGGACGAAAATTCCTTCCAGGGAAAAGGTGCCAGGACAGAAAGCGATTCTTATTTATCTAGTGTTAACGGGGACCCATCATTGGCACCTGAGAGCCCAAGGCTGCCACCTTTTCCCTGGGCGCAAACTAGATGGTGCCTGCCACGTGCAGGTCAGAGAAAGTGCTTTCTTCAGCCCAGAATTCCAGACGGATGACAACTCCTCCCAGGGAAAAGGCTCCCAGGACAGAAAGCGATTGTTCCGTTTCTAGTCTTAATGGGGGCCCATCATTGGTATCTGAGAGCCAGAGGTTGCCTCCTTTTCCCTGGGCGCAAAGCACGACAGTGCGTGCCACGTGCTGGTCCCAGAAAGTTCCATTTTACAGCCCAGAATTCCAGACCAATGAAGACTCCTCCCAGGGAAAAGGTGCCAGGACAGAAAGCCATTGTGCTTTTTGTAAAGGTAATGGGGCCCCATCATTGGCACCTGAGAGCCCAAGACTGCCACCTTTTCCCTGGACGCAAAGCTCGATGGTGCGTTCCACTTGCGGGTCCAGGAAAGTGCCGATTCTCAGACCAGAATTCCAAACCGATGAAGATTCCTCCCTGGGAAAAGGTGCCAGGACAGTAAGCCATTGTGCCTTTTGTAGGGGTAATGGGGCACCATCATTGGCACCTGAGAGCCCAAGGCTGCCCCCTTTACCCTGGGCGCAAAACTCGACGGTGTGTACCTTTTGCGGGTTTGGGGCAGTGCCATTTTTGAACCCAGATTTCCAGACGAACGAAGATTCCTTGCAGGGAAAAGGTGCCAGAACAGAAAGCAAGTGTTAACGGGGCCCCATCATTGGCACCTGAGAGCCCAAGGCTGCCACCTTTTCCCTGGGCGCAAATGTCGACGGCGCATGCCACTTGCAAGTCTGGGAATGTGCCGTTTCTCATCCCAGAATTCCAGGCCAGCAAAGATTTCTCCCTGGGAAAAGGTGCCAGGACACAAAGCGATTGTGCCTTTTCTAGGGTTAATCGGGCCCCATCATTGGCACCTGAGAGCCCAAGGTTGCCTCCTATACCCTGGGCGCAAAGCTCGACCATGCGTGCTACGTGAGGGTCCGGGAAATTGCCGTTTCTCATTCCAGAATTCCAGACCGATGAAGATTCCTCCCTGGGAAAAGGTGCCAGGACAGGAATCGATTTCTCCTTTTCTAGGAGTAATGGGGACCCATCATTGGCACCTGAGAGCCGAAGGCTGCAACCTTTTCCCTGAGCGCAAAGCTCGACGGTGCGTGCCACTTGCGCGTCCAGGAATGTGCTGTTTCTCATCCCAGAATTCGAGGCCGATGAAGATTTCTCCCAGGGAAAAGGTGCCAGGACAGAAAGCAATTGTGACTTTTGTAGGGGTAATGGGGCCCCAAAATTGACACCTGAGAGCCCAAGGCTGCCACCTTTTCCCTGGGCGCAAAGCTCGATGGAGCGTTCCACGTGCAGGTCCGGGAAAGTGCCATTTTTCAGCCCAGAATTCCAGACCTATGAAGATTCGTCAGAGGGTAAAGGTACCAGGAGACAGAGCCATTGTGTATTTTGTAATGCTAATTGGGCCCCATCATTGGCACCTGAGAGCCCAAGGCTGCCACCTTTTCCCTGGGTGCAAAGCTCGACGGTGCATACCCTGTGCGGGTCCAGAAAAGGGCCGTTTTTCAGCCCAGAATTCCAGACGGAAGTCGATTCCTCTCTGGGAAAAGGTGTCAGGACAGAAAGCCATTGTGCCTTTTCTAGGGGTAATGGGGCCCCATCTTTGGCACCTGAGAGCCCAAGGCTGCCACCTTTGCCCTGGGCGCAAATGTCGACGGCGCGTGCCACTTGCAAGTCCGGGAATGTGCCGTTTCTCATCCCAGAATTCCAGGCCAGCGAAGATTTCTCCCTGGGAAAAGGTGCCAGGACAGAAAGCGCTTGTGCCTTTTCTAGGGTTAATGGGGCCCCAAAATTGGCAGCTGAGAGCCCAGGGCTGCCACCTTTTCCCTGGGCGCAAAGCTCGACGGTGCGTGCCACATGCGGGTAAGGGAAAGAGGCGTTTTCAGCCCAGAATTCCAGACCAATGAAGATTCCTCGCATGGAAAAGGTGCCAGGACAGAAAGCAATTGTTCTTTTTCTAGGGGTAATGGGGCCCCATCACTGGCACCTGAGAGCCCAAGGCTGCCACCTTTTGCCTCGGCACAAAGCTCGACAGTGCGTTAAACTTGCAGGGTTGGGGGAAGTGCCGTTTTTCAGCCCAGAATTCCAGACGGACGAATATTCCTCCCAGGGAAAAGGTGCCAGGACAGAAAGCGATTGTTATTTATCTAGTGTTAACGGGGCCCCATCATTGGCACCTGAGAGCCCAAGGCTGCCACCTTTTCCGTGGGCGCAAACATCAACGGCGCCTACCACTTTATTGTCCGGGAAAGTGCCGTTTTTCAGCCCTCAATTCCAGACGGATGAAGACTCCTCACAGGGAAGAGGCTCCCAGGACAGAAAGCGATTGTTCCATTTCTAGGGTTAATCGGGCCCCATCATTGGCACCTGAGAGACCAAGGTTGCTTCCTATACCCTGGGTGCAAAGCTCGACGGTGGATTCCCGGTGCGGGTAAGGGAAAGGGCCGTTTTTCAGCCCAGAATTCCAGACGGAAGTCGATCCCTCTCTGGGAAAAGGTGTCAGGACAGAAAGCCATTGTGCCTTTTTGTAAAGGTAATGGGGCCCCATCATTGGCACCTGAGAGCCCAAGACTGCCACCTTTTCCCTGGACGCAAAGCTCGATGGTGCGTTCCACTTGCGGGTCCAGGAAAGTGCCGATTCTCAGACCAGAATTCCAAACCGATGAAGATTCCTCCCTGGGAAGAGGTGCCAGGACAGAAAGCCATTGTGCCTTTTATGGAGGTATTGGGGCACGATCATTGGCACTTGAGAGCCCAAGGCTGCCACCTTTTCCCTGGGCGCAAATGTCGAACGCGCGTGCCACTTGCAAGTCCAGGAATGTGCCGTTTCTCATCCCAGAATTCCAGGCCAGCGAAGATTTCTCCCTGGGAAAAGGTGCCAGGACAGAAAGCGATTGTGCCTTTTCTAGGGTTAATGGGGCCCCAAAATTGGCAGCTGAGAGCCCAGGGCTGCCACCTTTTCCCTGGGCGCAAAGCTCGACGGTGCGTGCAACATGCAGGTAAGGGAAAGAGGCGTTTTCAGCCCAGAATTCCAGACCAATGAAGATTCCTCCCAGGGAAAAGGTGCACGGACGGAAAGCGATTGTTCTTTTTCTAGGGGTAATGGGGCCCCATCATTGGCACCCGAGAGCCCAAGGCTGCCACCTTTTGCCTGGGCACAAAGCTCGACGGTGCGTGCCACTTGCAACTCCGGGAATGTGCTGTTTCTCATCCCAGAATTCCAGGCCAGCGAAGATTTCTCCCTGGGAAAAGGTGCCAGGACAGAAATCAATTGTGCCTTTTCTAGGGTTAATGGGGCCCCAAAATTGGCAGCTGAGAGCCCAGGGCTGCCACCTTTTCCCTGGGCGCAAAGCTCGACGGTGCGTGCCACATGCGGGTAAGGGAAAGAGCCGTTTTCAGCCCAGAATTCCAGACCAATGAAGATTCCTCCCAGGGAAAAGGTGCCAGGACAGAAAGCGATTGTTCTTTTTCTAGGGGTAATGGGGCCCCATCATTGGCACCCGAGAGCCCAAGGCTTTCACCTTTTGCCTGGGCACAAAGCTCGACGGTACGTTCCACTTGCAGGTCCGGGGAAGTGCCGTTTTTCAGTCCAGAATTCCAGACGGACGAAAATTCCTCCCAGGGAAAAGGTGCCAGGACAGAAAGCCATTGTTATTTATCTAGTGTTAATGGGGACCCATCATTGGCACCTGAGAGCCCAAGGCTGCCACCTTTTCCGTGGGGGCAAAGCTAGATGGTGCCTGCCACGTGCAGGTCAGAGAAAGACCTTTGTTCAGCCCAGGATTCCAGACGGATGACGACTCCTCCCGGGGAAAAGGCTCCCAGGACAGAAAGCGATTGTTCCATTTCTAGTGTTAATGGGGGCCCGTCATTGGCATCTGAGAGCCAGAGGTTGCCTCCTTTTCCCTGGGCGCAAAGCACGACAGTGCGTGTCACATGCTGGTCCCAGAAAGTGCCATTTTACAGTCCAGAATTCCAGACCAATGAAAACTCCTCCCAGGGAAAAGGTGCCAGGACAGAAAGCCATTGTGCTTTTTGTAAAGGTAATGGGGCCCCATCATTGGCACCTGAGAGCCCAAGACTGCCACCTTTTCCCTGGACGCAAAGCTCGATGGTGCATTCCACTTGCGGGTCCAGGAAAGTGCCGATTCTCAGACCAGAATTCCAAACCGATGATGATTCCTCCCTGGGAAAAGGTGCCAGGACAGAAAGCCATTGTGCCTTTTGTAGGGGTAATGGGGCCCCATCATTGGCACCTGAGAGCCCAAGACTGCCACCTTTTCCCTGGACGCAAAGCTCGATGGTGCATTCCACTTGCGGGTCCAGGAAAGTGCCGATTCTCAGACCAGAATTCCAAACCGATGATGATTCCTCCCTGGGAAAAGGTGCCAGGACAGAAAGCCATTGTGCCTTTTGTAGGGGTAATGGGGCACCATCATTGGCACCTGAGAGCCCAAGGCTGCCCCCTTTTCCCTGGGCGCAAAGCTCGACGGTGTGTACCTTGTGCGGGTTTGGGGCAGTGCCATTTTTGAACCCAGATTTCCAGATGGACGAAGATTCCTCCCTGGGAAAAGGTGCCAGGACAGAAAGCAAGTGTTATTTTTCTAGTGTTAACGGGGCCCCATCATTGGCACCTGAAAGCCCAAGGCTGCCACCTTTTGCCTGGGCGCAAATGGCGACGGCGCGTGCCACTTGCGGGTCCGGGGAAGTGCCATTTTTCAGCCCAGAAGTCCAGACGGACGAAGACACCTCCCAGGGAAAGGGTGCCAGGTCAGAAATCGAATTGTCCTTTTCTAGGGTCAATGGTGCCCCATCATTGGCACCTCAGAGTTCAAGGCTGCCACCATTTCTGTGGGCGCAAGCATCAACGGCGCGTACCACTATCTTCTCCGGGAAAGTGCCGTTTGTCAGCCCTCAATTCCAGACGGATGAAGACTCCTCACAGGGAAGAGGCTCCCAGGACAGAAAGCGATTGTTCCATTTCTAGGGTTAATCGGGCTCCATCATTGGCACCTGAGAGCCCAAGGTTGCCTCCTATACCCTGGGCGCAAAGCTCGACCATGCGTGCTACGTGAGGGTCCGGGAAATTGCCGTTTCTCATTCCAGAATTCCAGACCGATGAAGATTCCTCCTTGGGAAAAGGTGTCAGGAGAGAAAGCGATTGTTCCTTTTCTAGAGTTATTGGGGCTCCATTTTGACACCTGAGAGCCGAAGGCTGCAACCTTTTCCCTGAGCGCAAAGCTCGACGGTGCGTGCCACTTGCGGGTCCAGGAATGTGCTGCTTCTCATCCCAGAATTGGAGGCCGATGAAGATTTCTCCCAGGGAAACGGTGCCAGGACAGAAAGCAATTGTGCCTTTTCTAGGGTTAATGGGGCCCCAAAATGGACATCTTAGAGCCCAAGGCTGCCACCTTTTCCCTGGGCGCAAAGCTCGACGGAGCGTTCCATGTGCGGGTCCGGGAAAATGCCATTTTTCAGCCCAGAATTCCAGACCTATGAAGATTCCTCAGAGGGAAAAGGTACCAGGAGAAAAAGCCATTGTGTATTTTGTAATGCTAATTGGGTCCCATCATTGGCACCTGAGAGCCCAAGGCTCCCACCTTTTGCCTGGGTGCATAGCTCGACGGTGCATACCCTGTGCGGGTCCGGGAAAGGGCCGTTTTTCAGCCCAGAATTCCAGACGGAAGTCGATTCCTCTCTGGGAAAAGGTGTCAGGACAGAAAGCCATTGTGCCTTTTCTAGGGGTAATGGGACATCATCTTTGGCAGCTGAGAGCCCAAGGCTGCCACCTTTTCCCTGGGCGCAAATGTCGACGGCGCGTGCCACTTGCAAGTCCGGGAATGTGCCGTTTCTCATCCCAGAATTCCAGGCCAGCGAAGATTTCTCCCTGGGAAAAGGTGCCAGGACAGAAAGCGCTTGTGCCTTTTCTAGGGTTAATGGGGCCCCAAAATTGGCAGCTGAGAGCCCAGGGCTACCACCTTTTCCCTGGGCGCAAAGCTCGACGGTGCGTGCCACATGCGGGTAAGGGAAAGAGTCGTCTTCAGCCCAGAATTCCAGACCAATGAAGATTCCTCCCAGGGAAAAGGTGCCAGGACAGAAATCGATTGTTCTTTTTCTAGGGGTAATGGGGCCCCATCATTGGCACCCGAGAGCCCAAGGCTTTCACCTTTTGCCTGGGCACAAAGCTCGACGGTGCGTTCCACTTGCAGGTCCGGGGAAGTGCCGTTTTTCAGCCCAGAATTCCAGACGGACGAAAATTCCTTCCAGGGAAAAGGTGCCAGGACAGAAAGCGATTCTTATTTATCTAGTGTTAACAGGGACCCATCATTGGCACCTGAGAGCCCAAGGCTGCCACCTTTTCCCTGGGCGCAAACTAGATGGTGCCTGCCACGTGCAGGTCAGAGAAAGTGCTTTCTTCAGCCCAGAATTCCAGACGGATGACAACTCCTCCCAGGGAAAAGGCTCCCAGGACAGAAAGCGATTGTTCCGTTTCTAGTCTTAATGGGGGCCCATCATTGGTATCTGAGAGCCAGAGGTTGCCTCCTTTTCCCTGGGCGCAAAGCACGACAGTGCGTGCCACGTGCTGGTCCCAGAAAGTTCCATTTTACAGCCCAGAATTCCAGACCAATGAAGACTCCTCCCAGGGAAAAGGTGCCAGGACAGAAAGCCATTGTGCTTTTTGTAAAGGTAATGGGGCCCCATCATTGGCACCTGAGAGCCCAAGACTGCCACCTTTTCCCTGGACGCAAAGCTCGATGGTGCGTTCCACTTGCGGGTCCAGGAAAGTGCCGATTCTCAGACCAGAATTCCAAACCGATGAAGATTCCTCCCTGGGAAAAGGTGCCAGGACAGAAAGCCATTGTGCCTTTTGTAGGGGTAATGGGGCACCATCATTGGCACCTGAGAGCCCAAGGCTGCCCCCTTTACCCTGGGCGCAAAACTCGACGGTGTGTACCTTTTGCGGGTTTGGGGCAGTGCCATTTTTGAACCCAGATTTCCAGACGAACGAAGATTCCTTGCAGGGAAAAGGTGCCAGGACAGAAAGCAAGTGTTAACGGGGCCCCATCTTTGGCACCTGAGAGCCCAAGGCTGCCACCTTTTCCCTGGGCGCAAATGTCGACGGCGCATGCCACTTGCAAGTCTGGGAATGTGCCGTTTCTCATCCCAGAATTCCAGGCCAGCAAAGATTTCTCCCTGGGAAAAGGTGCCAGGACACAAAGCGATTGTGCCTTTTCTAGGGTTAATCGGGCCCCATCATTGGCACCTGAGAGCCCAAGGTTGCCTCCTATACCCTGGGCGCAAAGCTACGTGAGGGTCCGGGAAATTGCCGTTTCTCATTCCAGAATTCCAGACCGATGAAGATTCCTCCCTGGGAAAAGGTGCCAGGACAGGAATCGATTTCTCCTTTTCTAGGAGTAATGGGGACCCATCATTGGCACCTGAGAGCCGAAGGCTGCAACCTTTTCCCTGAGCGCAAAGCTCGACGGTGCGTGCCACTTGCGCGTCCAGGAATGTGCTGTTTCTCATCCCAGAATTCGAGGCCGATGAAGATTTCTCCCAGGGAAAAGGTGCCAGGACAGAAAGCAATTGTGACTTTTGTAGGGGTAATGGGGCCCCAAAATTGACACCTGAGAGCCCAAGGCTGCCACCTTTTCCCTGGGCGCAAAGCTCGATGGAGCGTTCCACGTGCAGGTCCGGGAAAGTGCCATTTTTCAGCCCAGAATTCCAGACCTATGAAGATTCGTCAGAGGGTAAAGGTACCAGGAGACAGAGCCATTGTGTATTTTGTAATGCTAATTGGGCCCCATCATTGGCACCTGAGAGCCCAAGGCTGCCACCTTTTCCCTGGGTGCAAAGCTCGACGGTGCATACCCTGTGCGGGTCCAGAAAAGGGCCGTTTTTCAGCCCAGAATTCCAGACGGAAGTCGATTCCTCTCTGGGAAAAGGTGTCAGGACAGAAAGCCATTGTGCCTTTTCTAGGGGTAATGGGGCCCCATCTTTGGCACCTGAGAGCCCAAGGCTGCCACCTTTGCCCTGGGCGCAAATGTCGACAGCGCGTGCCACTTGCAAGTCCGGGAATGTGCCGTTTCTCATCCCAGAATTCCAGGCCAGCGAAGATTTCTCCCTGGGAAAAGGTGCCAGGACAGAAAGCGCTTGTGCCTTTTCTAGGGTTAATGGGGCCCCAAAATTGGCAGCTGAGAGCCCAGGGCTGCCACCTTTTCCCTGGGCGCAAAGCTCGACGGTGCGTGCCACATGCGGGTAAGGGAAAGAGGCGTTTTCAGCCCAGAATTCCAGACCAATGAAGATTCCTCGCATGGAAAAGGTGCCAGGACAGAAAGCAATTGTTCTTTTTCTAGGGGTAATGGGGCCCCATCACTGGCACCTGAGAGCCCAAGGCTGCCACCTTTTGCCTCGGCACAAAGCTCGACAGTGCGTTAAACTTGCAGGGTTGGGGGAAGTGCCGTTTTTCAGCCCAGAATTCCAGACGGACGAATATTCCTCCCAGGGAAAAGGTGCCAGGACAGAAAGCGATTGTTATTTATCTAGTGTTAACGGGGCCCCATCATTGGCACCTGAGAGCCCAAGGCTGCCACCTTTTCCGTGGGCGCAAACATCAACGGCGCCTACCACTTTATTGTCCGGGAAAGTGCCGTTTTTCAGCCCTCAATTCCAGACGGATGAAGACTCCTCACAGGGAAGAGGCTCCCAGGACAGAAAGCGATTGTTCCATTTCTAGGGTTAATCGGGCCCCATCATTGGCACCTGAGAGACCAAGGTTGCTTCCTATACCCTGGGTGCAAAGCTCGACGGTGGATTCCCGGTGCGGGTAAGGGAAAGGGCCGTTTTTCAGCCCAGAATTCCAGACGGAAGTCGATCCCTCTCTGGGAAAAGGTGTCAGGACAGAAAGCCATTGTGCCTTTTTGTAAAGGTAATGGGGCCCCATCATTGGCACCTGAGAGCCCAAGACTGCCACCTTTTCCCTGGACGCAAAGCTCGATGGTGCGTTCCACTTGCGGGTCCAGGAAAGTGCCGATTCTCAGACCAGAATTCCAAACCGATGAAGATTCCTCCCTGGGAAGAGGTGCCAGGACAGAAAGCCATTGTGCCTTTTATGGAGGTATTGGGGCACGATCATTGGCACTTGAGAGCCCAAGGCTGCCACCTTTTCCCTGGGCGCAAATGTCGAACGCGCGTGCCACTTGCAAGTCCAGGAATGTGCCGTTTCTCATCCCAGAATTCCAGGCCAGCGAAGATTTCTCCCTGGGAAAAGGTGCCAGGACAGAAAGCGATTGTGCCTTTTCTAGGGTTAATGGGGCCCCAAAATTGGCAGCTGAGAGCCCAGGGCTGCCACCTTTTCCCTGGGCGCAAAGCTCGACGGTGCGTGCAACATGCAGGTAAGGGAAAGAGGCGTTTTCAGCCCAGAATTCCAGACCAATGAAGATTCCTCCCAGGGAAAAGGTGCACGGACGGAAAGCGATTGTTCTTTTTCTAGGGGTAATGGGGCCCCATCATTGGCACCCGAGAGCCCAAGGCTGCCACCTTTTGCCTGGGCACAAAGCTCGACGGTGCGTGCCACTTGCAACTCCGGGAATGTGCTGTTTCTCATCCCAGAATTCCAGGCCAGCGAAGATTTCTCCCTGGGAAAAGGTGCCAGGACAGAAATCAATTGTGCCTTTTCTAGGGTTAATGGGGCCCCAAAATTGGCAGCTGAGAGCCCAGGGCTGCCACCTTTTCCCTGGGCGCAAAGCTCGACGGTGCGTGCCACATGCGGGTAAGGGAAAGAGCCGTTTTCAGCCCAGAATTCCAGACCAATGAAGATTCCTCCCAGGGAAAAGGTGCCAGGACAGAAAGCGATTGTTCTTTTTCTAGGGGTAATGGGGCCCCATCATTGGCACCCGAGAGCCCAAGGCTTTCACCTTTTGCCTGGGCACAAAGCTCGACGGTACGTTCCACTTGCAGGTCCGGGGAAGTGCCGTTTTTCAGTCCAGAATTCCAGACGGACGAAAATTCCTCCCAGGGAAAAGGTGCCAGGACAGAAAGCCATTGTTATTTATCTAGTGTTAATGGGGACCCATCATTGGCACCTGAGAGCCCAAGGCTGCCACCTTTTCCGTGGGGGCAAAGCTAGATGGTGCCTGCCACGTGCAGGTCAGAGAAAGACCTTTGTTCAGCCCAGGATTCCAGACGGATGACGACTCCTCCCGGGGAAAAGGCTCCCAGGACAGAAAGCGATTGTTCCATTTCTAGTGTTAATGGGGGCCCGTCATTGGCATCTGAGAGCCAGAGGTTGCCTCCTTTTCCCTGGGCGCAAAGCACGACAGTGCGTGTCACATGCTGGTCCCAGAAAGTGCCATTTTACAGTCCAGAATTCCAGACCAATGAAAACTCCTCCCAGGGAAAAGGTGCCAGGACAGAAAGCCATTGTGCTTTTTGTAAAGGTAATGGGGCCCCATCATTGGCACCTGAGAGCCCAAGACTGCCACCTTTTCCCTGGACGCAAAGCTCGATGGTGCATTCCACTTGCGGGTCCAGGAAAGTGCCGATTCTCAGACCAGAATTCCAAACCGATGATGATTCCTCCCTGGGAAAAGGTGCCAGGACAGAAAGCCATTGTGCCTTTTGTAGGGGTAATGGGGCCCCATCATTGGCACCTGAGAGCCCAAGACTGCCACCTTTTCCCTGGACGCAAAGCTCGATGGTGCATTCCACTTGCGGGTCCAGGAAAGTGCCGATTCTCAGACCAGAATTCCAAACCGATGATGATTCCTCCCTGGGAAAAGGTGCCAGGACAGAAAGCCATTGTGCCTTTTGTAGGGGTAATGGGGCACCATCATTGGCACCTGAGAGCCCAAGGCTGCCCCCTTTTCCCTGGGCGCAAAGCTCGACGGTGTGTACCTTGTGCGGGTTTGGGGCAGTGCCATTTTTGAACCCAGATTTCCAGATGGACGAAGATTCCTCCCTGGGAAAAGGTGCCAGGACAGAAAGCAAGTGTTATTTTTCTAGTGTTAACGGGGCCCCATCATTGGCACCTGAAAGCCCAAGGCTGCCACCTTTTGCCTGGGCGCAAATGGCGACGGCGCGTGCCACTTGCGGGTCCGGGGAAGTGCCATTTTTCAGCCCAGAAGTCCAGACGGACGAAGACACCTCCCAGGGAAAGGGTGCCAGGTCAGAAATCGAATTGTCCTTTTCTAGGGTCAATGGTGCCCCATCATTGGCACCTCAGAGTTCAAGGCTGCCACCATTTCTGTGGGCGCAAGCATCAACGGCGCGTACCACTATCTTCTCCGGGAAAGTGCCGTTTGTCAGCCCTCAATTCCAGACGGATGAAGACTCCTCACAGGGAAGAGGCTCCCAGGACAGAAAGCGATTGTTCCATTTCTAGGGTTAATCGGGCTCCATCATTGGCACCTGAGAGCCCAAGGTTGCCTCCTATACCCTGGGCGCAAAGCTCGACCATGCGTGCTACGTGAGGGTCCGGGAAATTGCCGTTTCTCATTCCAGAATTCCAGACCGATGAAGATTCCTCCTTGGGAAAAGGTGTCAGGACAGAAAGCGATTGTTCCTTTTCTAGAGTTATTGGGGCTCCATCATTGACACCTGAGAGCCGAAGGCTGCAACCTTTTCCCTGAGCGCAAAGCTCGACGGTGCGTGCCACTTGCGGGTCCAGGAATGTGCTGCTTCTCATCCCAGAATTGGAGGCCGATGAAGATTTCTCCCAGGGAAACGGTGCCAGGACAGAAAGCAATTGTGCCTTTTCTAGGGTTAATGGGGCCCCAAAATGGACATCTTAGAGCCCAAGGCTGCCACCTTTTCCCTGGGCGCAAAGCTCGACGGAGCGTTCCATGTGCGGGTCCGGGAAAATGCCATTTTTCAGCCCAGAATTCCAGACCTATGAAGATTCCTCAGAGGGAAAAGGTACCAGGAGAAAAAGCCATTGTGTATTTTGTAATGCTAATTGGGTCCCATCATTGGCACCTGAGAGCCCAAGGCTCCCACCTTTTGCCTGGGTGCATAGCTCGACGGTGCATACCCTGTGCGGGTCCGGGAAAGGGCCGTTTTTCAGCCCAGAATTCCAGACGGAAGTCGATTCCTCTCTGGGAAAAGGTGTCAGGACAGAAAGCCATTGTGCCTTTTCTAGGGGTAATGGGACATCATCTTTGGCAGCTGAGAGCCCAAGGCTGCCACCTTTTCCCTGGGCGCAAATGTCGACGGCGCGTGCCACTTGCAAGTCCGGGAATGTGCCGTTTCTCATCCCAGAATTCCAGGCCAGCGAAGATTTCTCCCTGGGAAAAGGTGCCAGGACAGAAAGCGCTTGTGCCTTTTCTAGGGTTAATGGGGCCCCAAAATTGGCAGCTGAGAGCCCAGGGCTACCACCTTTTCCCTGGGCGCAAAGCTCGACGGTGCGTGCCACATGCGGGTAAGGGAAAGAGTCGTCTTCAGCCCAGAATTCCAGACCAATGAAGATTCCTCCCAGGGAAAAGGTGCCAGGACAGAAATCGATTGTTCTTTTTCTAGGGGTAATGGGGCCCCATCATTGGCACCCGAGAGCCCAAGGCTTTCACCTTTTGCCTGGGCACAAAGCTCGACGGTGCGTTCCACTTGCAGGTCCGGGGAAGTGCCGTTTTTCAGCCCAGAATTCCAGACGGACGAAAATTCCTTCCAGGGAAAAGGTGCCAGGACAGAAAGCGATTCTTATTTATCTAGTGTTAACAGGGACCCATCATTGGCACCTGAGAGCCCAAGGCTGCCACCTTTTCCCTGGGCGCAAACTAGATGGTGCCTGCCACGTGCAGGTCAGAGAAAGTGCTTTCTTCAGCCCAGAATTCCAGACGGATGACAACTCCTCCCAGGGAAAAGGCTCCCAGGACAGAAAGCGATTGTTCCGTTTCTAGTCTTAATGGGGGCCCATCATTGGTATCTGAGAGCCAGAGGTTGCCTCCTTTTCCCTGGGCGCAAAGCACGACAGTGCGTGCCACGTGCTGGTCCCAGAAAGTTCCATTTTACAGCCCAGAATTCCAGACCAATGAAGACTCCTCCCAGGGAAAAGGTGCCAGGACAGAAAGCCATTGTGCTTTTTGTAAAGGTAATGGGGCCCCATCATTGGCACCTGAGAGCCCAAGACTGCCACCTTTTCCCTGGACGCAAAGCTCGATGGTGCGTTCCACTTGCGGGTCCAGGAAAGTGCCGATTCTCAGACCAGAATTCCAAACCGATGAAGATTCCTCCCTGGGAAAAGGTGCCAGGACAGAAAGCCATTGTGCCTTTTGTAGGGGTAATGGGGCACCATCATTGGCACCTGAGAGCCCAAGGCTGCCCCCTTTACCCTGGGCGCAAAACTCGACGGTGTGTACCTTTTGCGGGTTTGGGGCAGTGCCATTTTTGAACCCAGATTTCCAGACGAACGAAGATTCCTTGCAGGGAAAAGGTGCCAGGACAGAAAGCAAGTGTTAACGGGGCCCCATCTTTGGCACCTGAGAGCCCAAGGCTGCCACCTTTTCCCTGGGCGCAAATGTCGACGGCGCATGCCACTTGCAAGTCTGGGAATGTGCCGTTTCTCATCCCAGAATTCCAGGCCAGCAAAGATTTCTCCCTGGGAAAAGGTGCCAGGACACAAAGCGATTGTGCCTTTTCTAGGGTTAATCGGGCCCCATCATTGGCACCTGAGAGCCCAAGGTTGCCTCCTATACCCTGGGCGCAAAGCTCGACCATGCGTGCTACGTGAGGGTCCGGGAAATTGCCGTTTCTCATTCCAGAATTCCAGACCGATGAAGATTCCTCCCTGGGAAAAGGTGCCAGGACAGGAATCGATTTCTCCTTTTCTAGGAGTAATGGGGACCCATCATTGGCACCTGAGAGCCGAAGGCTGCAACCTTTTCCCTGAGCGCAAAGCTCGACGGTGCGTGCCACTTGCGCGTCCAGGAATGTGCTGTTTCTCATCCCAGAATTCGAGGCCGATGAAGATTTCTCCCAGGGAAAAGGTGCCAGGACAGAAAGCAATTGTGACTTTTGTAGGGGTAATGGGGCCCCAAAATTGACACCTGAGAGCCCAAGGCTGCCACCTTTTCCCTGGGCGCAAAGCTCGATGGAGCGTTCCACGTGCAGGTCCGGGAAAGTGCCATTTTTCAGCCCAGAATTCCAGACCTATGAAGATTCGTCAGAGGGTAAAGGTACCAGGAGACAGAGCCATTGTGTATTTTGTAATGCTAATTGGGCCCCATCATTGGCACCTGAGAGCCCAAGGCTGCCACCTTTTCCCTGGGTGCAAAGCTCGACGGTGCATACCCTGTGCGGGTCCAGAAAAGGGCCGTTTTTCAGCCCAGAATTCCAGACGGAAGTCGATTCCTCTCTGGGAAAAGGTGTCAGGACAGAAAGCCATTGTGCCTTTTCTAGGGGTAATGGGGCCCCATCTTTGGCACCTGAGAGCCCAAGGCTGCCACCTTTGCCCTGGGCGCAAATGTCGACGGCGCGTGCCACTTGCAAGTCCGGGAATGTGCCGTTTCTCATCCCAGAATTCCAGGCCAGCGAAGATTTCTCCCTGGGAAAAGGTGCCAGGACAGAAAGCGCTTGTGCCTTTTCTAGGGTTAATGGGGCCCCAAAATTGGCAGCTGAGAGCCCAGGGCTGCCACCTTTTCCCTGGGCGCAAAGCTCGACGGTGCGTGCCACATGCGGGTAAGGGAAAGAGGCGTTTTCAGCCCAGAATTCCAGACCAATGAAGATTCCTCGCATGGAAAAGGTGCCAGGACAGAAAGCAATTGTTCTTTTTCTAGGGGTAATGGGGCCCCATCACTGGCACCTGAGAGCCCAAGGCTGCCACCTTTTGCCTCGGCACAAAGCTCGACAGTGCGTTAAACTTGCAGGGTTGGGGGAAGTGCCGTTTTTCAGCCCAGAATTCCAGACGGACGAATATTCCTCCCAGGGAAAAGGTGCCAGGACAGAAAGCGATTGTTATTTATCTAGTGTTAACGGGGCCCCATCATTGGCACCTGAGAGCCCAAGGCTGCCACCTTTTCCGTGGGCGCAAACATCAACGGCGCCTACCACTTTATTGTCCGGGAAAGTGCCGTTTTTCAGCCCTCAATTCCAGACGGATGAAGACTCCTCACAGGGAAGAGGCTCCCAGGACAGAAAGCGATTGTTCCATTTCTAGGGTTAATCGGGCCCCATCATTGGCACCTGAGAGACCAAGGTTGCTTCCTATACCCTGGGTGCAAAGCTCGACGGTGGATTCCCGGTGCGGGTAAGGGAAAGGGCCGTTTTTCAGCCCAGAATTCCAGACGGAAGTCGATCCCTCTCTGGGAAAAGGTGTCAGGACAGAAAGCCATTGTGCCTTTTTGTAAAGGTAATGGGGCCCCATCATTGGCACCTGAGAGCCCAAGACTGCCACCTTTTCCCTGGACGCAAAGCTCGATGGTGCGTTCCACTTGCGGGTCCAGGAAAGTGCCGATTCTCAGACCAGAATTCCAAACCGATGAAGATTCCTCCCTGGGAAGAGGTGCCAGGACAGAAAGCCATTGTGCCTTTTATGGAGGTATTGGGGCACGATCATTGGCACTTGAGAGCCCAAGGCTGCCACCTTTTCCCTGGGCGCAAATGTCGAACGCGCGTGCCACTTGCGAGTCCAGGAATGTGCCGTTTCTCATCCCAGAATTCCAGGCCAGCGAAGATTTCTCCCTGGGAAAAGGTGCCAGGACAGAAAGCGATTGTGCCTTTTCTAGGGTTAATGGGGCCCCAAAATTGGCAGCTGAGAGCCCAGGGCTGCCACCTTTTCCCTGGGCGCAAAGCTCGACGGTGCGTGCAACATGCAGGTAAGGGAAAGAGGCGTTTTCAGCCCAGAATTCCAGACCAATGAAGATTCCTCCCAGGGAAAAGGTGCACGGACGGAAAGCGATTGTTCTTTTTCTAGGGGTAATGGGGCCCCATCATTGGCACCCGAGAGCCCAAGGCTGCCACCTTTTGCCTGGGCACAAAGCTCGACAGTGCGTGCCACTTGCAACTCCGGGAATGTGCTGTTTCTCATCCCAGAATTCCAGGCCAGCGAAGATTTCTCCCTGGGAAAAGGTGCCAGGACAGAAATCAATTGTGCCTTTTCTAGGGTTAATGGGGCCCCAAAATTGGCAGCTGAGAGCCCAGGGCTGCCACCTTTTCCCTGGGCGCAAAGCTCGACGGTGCGTGCCACATGCGGGTAAGGGAAAGAGCCGTTTTCAGCCCAGAATTCCAGACCAATGAAGATTCCTCCCAGGGAAAAGGTGCCAGGACAGAAAGCGATTGTTCTTTTTCTAGGGGTAATGGGGCCCCATCATTGGCACCCGAGAGCCCAAGGCTTTCACCTTTTGCCTGGGCACAAAGCTCGACGGTACGTTCCACTTGCAGGTCCGGGGAAGTGCCGTTTTTCAGTCCAGAATTCCAGACGGACGAAAATTCCTCCCAGGGAAAAGGTGCCAGGACAGAAAGCCATTGTTATTTATCTAGTGTTAATGGGGACCCATCATTGGCACCTGAGAGCCCAAGGCTGCCACCTTTTCCGTGGGGGCAAAGCTAGATGGTGCCTGCCACGTGCAGGTCAGAGAAAGACCTTTGTTCAGCCCAGGATTCCAGATGGATGACGACTCCTCCCGGGGAAAAGGCTCCCAGGACAGAAAGCGATTGTTCCATTTCTAGTGTTAATGGGGGCCCGTCATTGGCATCTGAGAGCCAGAGGTTGCCTCCTTTTCCCTGGGCGCAAAGCACGACAGTGCGTGTCACATGCTGGTCCCAGAAAGTGCCATTTTACAGTCCAGAATTCCAGACCAATGAAAACTCCTCCCAGGGAAAAGGTGCCAGGACAGAAAGCCATTGTGCTTTTTGTAAAGGTAATGGGGCCCCATCATTGGCACCTGAGAGCCCAAGACTGCCACCTTTTCCCTGGACGCAAAGCTCGATGGTGCATTCCACTTGCGGGTCCAGGAATGTGCTGCTTCTCATCCCAGAATTGGAGGCCGATGAAGATTTCTCCCAGGGAAACGGTGCCAGGACAGAAAGCAATTGTGCCTTTTCTAGGGTTAATGGGGCCCCAAAATGGACATCTTAGAGCCCAAGGCTGCCACCTTTTCCCTGGGCGCAAAGCTCGACGGAGCGTTCCATGTGCGGGTCCGGGAAAATGCCATTTTTCAGCCCAGAATTCCAGACCTATGAACATTCCTCAGAGGGAAAAGGTACCAGGAGAAAAAGCCATTGTGTATTTTGTAATGCTAATTGGGTCCCATCATTGGCACCTGAGAGCCCAAGGCTCCCACCTTTTGCCTGGGTGCATAGCTCGACGGTGCATACCCTGTGCGGGTCCGGGAAAGGGCCGTTTTTCAGCCCAGAATTCCAGACGGAAGTCGATTCCTTTCTGGGAAAAGGTGTCAGGACAGAAAGCCATTGTGCCTTTTCTAGGGGTAATGGGACATCATCTTTGGCAGCTGAGAGCCCAAGGCTGCCACCTTTTCCCTGGGCGCAAATGTCGACGGCGCGTGCCACTTGCAAGTCCGGGAATGTGCCGTTTCTCATCCCAGAATTCCAGGCCAGCGAAGATTTCTCCCTGGGAAAACGTGCCAGGACAGAAAGCGATTGTGCCTTTTCTAGGGTTAATGGGGCCCCAAAATTGGCAGCTGAGAGCCCAGGGCTACCACCTTTTCCCTGGGCGCAAAGCTCGACGGTGCGTGCCACATGCGGGTAATGGAAAGAGTCGTCTTCAGCCCAGAATTCCAGACCAATGAAGATTCCTCCCTGGGAAAAGGTGCCAGGACAGAAAGCAAGTGTTATTTTTCTAGTGTTAACGGGGCCCCATCATTGGCACCTGAGAGCCCAAGGCAGCCACCTTTTGCCTTGGCGCAAATGTCGAAGGCGTGTGCCACTTGCGGGTCCGGGGAAATGCCATTTTTCAGCCCAGAATTCCAGACGGACGAAGACACCTCCCAGGGAAAAGGTGCCAGGTCAGAAATCGAATTCTCCTTTTCTAGGGTCAATGGTGCCCCATCATTGGCACCTGAGAGTTCAAGGCTGCCACCTTTTCCCTGGGCGCAAACATCAACGGCGCGTACCACTATCTTGTCCGGGAAAGTGCCGTTTTTCAGCCCTCAATTCCAGACGGATGAAGACTCCTCACAGGGAAGAGGCTCCCAGGCCAGAAAACGATTGTTCCATTTCTAGGGTTAATCGGGCCCCATCATTGGCACCTGAGAGCCCAAGGTTGCCTCCTATACCCTGGGCGCAAAGCTCGACGGTGCGTTCCACTTGCAGGTCCGGGGAAGTGCCGTTTTTCAGCCCAGAATTCCAGACAGCCGAAAATTCCTCCCTGGGAAAAGGTGCCAGGACAGAAAGCAAGTGTTATTTATCTAGTGTTAACGGGGACCCATCATTGGCACCTGAGAGCCCAAGGCTGCCACCTTTTCACTGGGCGCAAAGCTAGATGGTGCCTGCCACGTGCAGGTCAGAGAAAGTGCTTTGTTCAGCCCAGGATTCCAGACGGATGACGACTCCTCCCAGGGAAAAGGCTCCCAGGACAGAAAGTGATTGTTCCATTTCTAGTGTTAATGGGGGCCCGTCATTGGCATCTGAGAGCCAGAGGTTGCCTCCTTTTCTCTGGGCGCAAAGCATGACAGTGCGTGCCACTTGCTGGTCCCAGAAAGTGCCATTTTACAACCCAGAATTCCAGACCAATGAAGACTCCTCCCAGGGAAAAGGTGCCAGGACAGAAAGCCATTGTGATTTTTGTAAAGGTAATGGGGCCCCATCATTGGCACCCGAGAGCCCAAGACTGCCACCTTTTCCCTGGACGCAAAGCTCGATGGTGCGTTCCACTTGCGGGTCCAGGAAAGTGCCGATTCTCAGACCAGAATTCCAAACCGATGAAGATTCCTCCCTGGGAAAAGGTGCCAGGACAGAAAGCAAGTGTTATTTTTCTAGTGTTAACGGGGCCCCATCATTGGCACCTGAGAGCCCAAGGCTGCCACCTTTTGCCTGGGCGCAAATGGCGACGGCGCGTGCCACTTGCGGGTCCGGGGAAGTGCTATTTTTCAGCCCAGAATTCCAGACGGACGAAAATTCCTCCCAGGGAAAAGGTGCCTGGACAGAAAGCGATTGTTATTTATCTAGTGTTAATGGGGACCCATCATTGGCACCTGAGAGCCCAAGGCTGCCACCTTTTCCCTGGGCACAAAGCTAGATGGTGCCTGCCACGTGCAGGTCAGAGAAAGTGCTTTGTTCAGCCCAGGATTCCAGACGGAGGACGACTCCTCCCAGGGAAAAGGCGCCCAGGACAGAAAGCGATTGTTCCATTTCTAGTGTTAATGGGGGCCCGTCATTGCCTGGGCGCAAATGTCGACGGCGTGTGCCACTTGCGGGTCCGGGGAAGTGCCATTTTTCAGCCCAGAATTCCAGACGGACGAAGACATCTCCCAGGGAAAAGGTGCCAGGTCAGAAATCGAATTGTCCTTTTCTAGGGTCAATGGTGCCCCATCATTGGCACCTGAGAATTCAAGGCTGCGAGCTTTTCCCTGGGCGCAAACATCAACGGAGCGTACCACTTTCTTCTCCGGGAAAGTGCCGGTTTTCAGCCCTCAATTCAAGACGGATGAAGACTCCTCACAGGGAAGAGGCTCCCAGGACAGAAAATGATTGGTCCATTTCTAGGGTTAATCGGGCCCCATCATTGGCACCTGAGAGCCCAAGGTTGCCTCCTATACCCTGGGCGCAAAGCTCGACCATGCGTGCTACGTGAGGATCCGGGAAATTGCCATTTCTCATTCCAGAATTCCAGACCGATGAAGATTCCTCCCTGGGAAAAGGTGCCAGGACAGGAATCGATTTCTCCTTTTCTAGGAGTAATGGGGACCCATCATTGGCACCTGAGAGCCGAAGGCTGCAACCTTTTTCCCTGATCGCAAAGCTCGACGGTGGGTGCCACTTGCGGGTCCAGGAATGTGCTGTTTCTCATCCCAGAATTCGAGGCCGATGAAGATTTCTCCCTGGGAAAAGGTGCCAGGACAGAAAGCAATTGTGCCTTTTCTAGGGTTAATGGGGCCTCAAAATGGACACCTGAGAGCCCAAGGCTGCCACCTTTTCCCTGGGCGCAAAGCTCGACGGAGCGTTCCACGTGCGGGTCCGGGAAAGTGCCATTTTTCAGCCCAGAATTCCAGACCTATGAAGATTCCTCAGAGGGAAAAGGTACCAGGAGACAAAGCCATTGTGTATTTTGTAATGCTAATTGGGCTCCATCATTGGCACCTGAGAGCCCAAGGCTGCCACCTTTTCCCTGGGTGCAAAGCTCGACGGTGCATACCCTGTGCGGGTCTGGGAAAAGGCCGTTTTTCAGCCCAGAATTCCAGATGGAAGTCGATTCCTCTCTGGGAAAAGGTGTCAGGACAGAAAGCCATTGTGCCTTTTCTAGGGGTAATGGGGCCCCATCTTTGGCACCTGAGAGCCCAAGGCTGCCACCTTTTCCCTGGGAGCAAATGTCGATGGCGCGTGCCACTTGCAAGTCTGGGAATGTGCCGTTTCTCATGCCAGAATTCCAGGCCAGCGAAGATTTCTCCCTGGGAAAAGGTGCCAGGACAGAAAGCGCTTGTGCCTTTTCTAGGGTTAATGGGGCCCCAAAATTGGCAGCTGAGAGCCCAGGGCTGCCACCTTTTCCCTGGGCGCAAAGCTCGACGGTGCGTGCCACATGCGGGTAAGGGAAAGAGCCGTTTTCAGCCCAGAATTCCAGACCAATGAAGATTCCTCCCAGGGAAAAGGTGCCAGGACAGAAAGCGATTGTTCTTTTTCTAGGGGTAATGGGGCCCGTCATTGCCACCTGAGAGCCCAAGGCTGCCACCTTTTCCCTGGGCGCAAAGCTTGACGGTGCGTTCCACTTGCAGGTCCTGGGAAGTGCCGTTTTTCAGCCCAGAATTCCAGACGGACGAAAATTCCTCCCTGGGAAAAGGTGCCAGGACAGAAAGCGATTGTTATTTATCTAGTGTTAACGGGGATCCATCATTGGCACCTGAGAGCCCAAGACTGCCACCTTTTCCCTGGGCGCAAAGCTAGATGGTGCGTTCCACTTACGGGTCCAGGAAAGTGCCGATTCTCAGACCAGAATTCCAAACCGATGAAGATTCCTCCCAGGGAAAAGGTGCCAAGACAGAAAGCCATTGTGCCTTTTGTAGGGGTAATGGGGCACCCTCATTGGCACCTGAGAGCCCAAGGCTGCCCCCTTTTCCCTGGGCGCAAAGCTCGACGGTGTGTACCTTGTGCGGGTTTGGGGCAGTGCCATATTTGAACCCATATTTCCAGACGGACGAAGATTCCTCCCAGGGAAAAGGTGCCAGGACAGAAAGCAAGTGTTCTTTTTCTAGTGTTAACGGGGCCCCATCCTTGGCACCTGAGAGCCCAGGGCTGCCACCTTTTCCCTGGGCACGAAGCTCGACGGTGCATTCCACTTGCAGGTCCGGGGAAGTGCCATTTTTCAGCCCAGAATTCCAGACGAATGAAAATTAATCCCAGAGAAAAGGTGCCAGGACAGAAAGCGATTGTTATTTATCTAGTGTTAACGGGGACACATCATTGGCACCTGAGAGCCCAAGGCTGCCACCTTTTCACTGGGCACAAAGCTAGATGGTGCCTTCCACTTGTAGGTCAGAGAAAGACCTTTGTTCAGCCCAGGATTCCGGATGGATGGCGACTCCTCCCAGGGAAAAGGCTCCCAGGACAGAAAGCGATTGTTCAATTTCTAGTGTTAATGGGGGCCCGTCATTGGCATCTGAGAGCCAGAGGTTGCCTCCTTTTCCCTGGGCGCAAAGCACGACAGTGCGTGCCACGTGCTGGTCCCAGAAAGTGTCATTTTACAGCCCAGAATTCCAGACCAATGAAGACTCCTCCCAGGGAAAAAAGGGCCAGGACAGAAAGCCATTGTGCTTTTTGTAAAGGTAATGGGGCCCCATCATTGGCACTTGAGAGCCCAATACTGCCACCTTTTCCCTGGACGCAAAGCTCGATGGTGCGTTCCACTTGCGGGTCCAGGAAAGTGCCGATTCTCAGACCAGAATTCCAAACCGATGAAGATTCCTCCCTGGGAAAAGGTGCCAGGACAGAAAGCCATTGTGCCTTTTGTAGGGGTAATTGGGGCCCCATCATTGGCACCTGAGAGCCCAAGGCTGCCACCTTTTGTCTGGGCGCAAAGCTCGACGGTGTGTACCTTGTGCGGGTTTGGGGCAGTGCCATTTTTCAGCCCAGATTTCCAGATGGACAAAGATTCCTCCCTGGGAAAAGGTGCCAGGACAGAAAGCAAGTGTTATTTTTCTAGTGTTAACGGGGCCCCATCATTGGCACCTGAGAGCCCAAGGCTGCCACCTTTTCCCTGGGCGCAAAGCTAGATGGTGCCTGCCACGTGCAGGTCAGAGAAAGTGCTTTATTCAGCCCAGGATTCCAGACGGATGATGACTCCTCCCAGGGAAAGGGCTCCCAGGACAGAAAGCGATTGTTCCATTTCTAGTGTTAATGGGGGCCCATCATTGGCATCTGAGAGCCAGAGGTTGCCTCCTTTTCCCTGGGCGCAAAGCATGACAGTGCGTGCTACGTGCTGGTCCCTGAAAGTGCCATTTTACAGCCCAGAATTCCAGACCAATGAAGACTCCTCCCAGGGAAAAGGTGCCAGGACAGAAAGCCATTGTGCTTTTTGTAAAGGTAATGGGGCCCCATCATTGGCACCTGAGAGCCCAAGACTGCCACCTTTTCCCTGGACGCAAAGCTCGATGGTGCGTTCCACTTGCGGGTCCAGGAAAGTGCCGATTCTCAGACCAGAATTCCAAACCGATGAAGATTCCTCCCTGGGAAAAGGTGCCAGGACAGAAAGCCATTGTGCCTTTTGTAGGGGTAATGGGGCCCCATCATTGGCACCTGAGAGCCCAAGGCTGCCCCCTTTTCCCTGGGTGCAAAGCTCGACGGTGTGTACCTTGTGCAGGTTTAGGGCAGTGCCATTTTTGACGGACGAAGATTCCTCCCTGGGAAAAGGTGCCAGGACACAAAGCAAGTGTTATTTTTCTAGTGTTAACGGGGCCCCATCATTGGCACCTGAGAGCCCAAGGCTGCCACCTTTTGCCTGGGCGCAAATGTCGACGGCGCGTGCCACTTGCAAGTCCGGGAATGTGCCGTTTCTCATCCCAGAATTCCAGGCCAGCGAAGATTTCTCCCTGGGAAAAGGTGCCAGGACAGAAAGCGATTGTGCCTTTTCTAGGGTTAATGGGGCCCCAAAATTGGCAGCTGAGAGCCCAGGGCTGCCACCTTTTCCCTGGGAGCAAAGCTCGACGGTGCGTGCCACATGCGGGTAAGGGAAAGAGGCGTTTTCACCCCAGAATTCCAGACCAATGAAGATTCCTCGCATGGAAAAGGTGCCAGGACAGAAAGCCATTGTTCTTTTTCTAGTGGTAATGGAGCCCGTCATTGGCACCTGAGAGCCCAAGGCTGCCACCTTTTGCGTGGGCACAAAGCTCGACGGTGCGTTCCACTTGTAGGTCCGGGGAAATGCCGTTTTTCAGCCCAGAATTCCAGACGGACGAAAATTCCTCCCTGGGAAAAGGTGCCAGGACAGAAAGTGATTGTTATTTATCTAGTGTTAACGGGGACCCATCATTGGCACCTGAGAGCCCAAGGCTGCCACCTTTTCCCTGGGCACAAAGCTAGATGGTGCCTGCCATGTGCAGGTCAGAGAAAGTGCTTTGTTCAGTCCAGGATTCCAGACGGAGGACGACTCCTCCCAGGGAAAAGGCTCCCAGGACAGAAAGCGATTGTTCCATTTCTAGTGTTAATGGGGGCCCGTCATTGCCTGGGCGCAAATGTCGACGGCGTGTGCCACTTGCGGGTCCGGGGAAGTGCCATTTTTCAGCCCAGAATTCCAGACGGACGAAGACACCTCCCAGGGAAAAGGTGCCAGGTCAGAAATCGAATTGTCCTTTTCTAGGGTCAATGGTGCCCCATCATTGGCACCTGAGAGTTCAAGGCTGCGACCTTTTCCCTGGGCGCAAACATCAACGGAGCGTACCACTTTCTTCTCCGGGAAAGTGCCGGTTTTCAGCCCTCAATTCAAGACGGATGAAGACGACTCACAGGGAAGAGGCTCCCAGGACAGAAAACGATTGGTCCATTTCTAGGGTTAATCGGGCCCCATCATTGGCACCTGAGAGCCCAAGGTTGCCTCCTATACCCTGGGCGCAAAGCTCGACCATGCGTGCTACGTGAGGATCCGGGAAATTGCCGTTTCTCATTCCAGAATTCCAGACCGATGAAGATTCCTCCCTGGGAAAAGGTGCCAGGACAGGAATGGATTTCTCCTTTTCTAGGAGTAATGGGGACCCATCATTGGCACCTGAGAGCCGAAGGCTGCAACCTTTTCCCTGAGCGCAAAGCTCGACGGTGCGTGCCACTTGCGCGTCCAGGAATGTGCTGTTTCTCATCCCAGAATTCCAGGCCAGCGAAGATTTCTCCCAGGGAAAAGGTGCCAGGACAGAAAGCAATTGTGCCTTTTCTAGGGTTAATGGGGCCCCAAAATTGACACCTGAGAGCCCAAGGCTGCCACCTTTTCCCTGGGCGCAAAGCTCGACGGAGCGTTCCACGTGCGGGTCCGGGAAAGTGCCATTTTTCAGCCCAGAATTCCAGACCTATGAAGATTCCTCAGAGGGAAAAGGTACCAGGAGACAAAGCCATTCTGTATTTTGTAATGCTAATTGGGCCCCATCATTGGCACCTGAGAGCCCAAGGCTGCCACCTTTTCCCTGGGTGCAAAGCTCAACGGTGCATACCCTGTGCGGGTCCGGGAAAGGGCCGTTTTTCAGCCCAGAATTCCAGACGGAAGTCGATTCCTCTCTGGGAAAAGGTGTCAGGACAGAAAGCCATTGTGCCTTTTCTAGGAGTAATGGGGCCCCATCTTTGGCACCTGAGAGCCCAAGGCTGCCACCTTTTCCCTGGGCGCAAATGTCGACGGCGCGTGCCACTTGCAACTCCGGGAATGTGCCGTTTCTCATCCCAGAATTCCAGGCCAGCGAAGATTTCTCCCTCGGAAAAGGTGCCAGGACAGAAAGCGATTGTGCCTTTTCTAGGGTTAATGGGGCCCCAAAATTGGCAGCTGAAAGCCCAGGGCTGCCACCTTTTCCCTGGGCGCAAAGCTCGACGGTGCGTGCCACATGCTGGTAGGGGAAAGAGCCGTTTTCAGCCCAGAATTCCAGACCAATGAAGATTCCTCCCAGGGAAAAGGTGCCAGGACAGAAAGCGATTGTTCTTTTTCTAGGGGTAATGGGGCCCCATCATTGGCACCTGAGAGCCCAAGGCTGCCACCTTTTGCCGGGGCACAAAGCTCGACGGTGCGTTCCACTTGCAGGTCCTGGGAAGTGCCGTTTTTCAGCCCAGAATTCCAGACGGACGAAAATTCCTCCCAGGGAAAAGGTGCCAGGACAGAAAGCAATTGTGCCTTTTCTAGGGTTAATGGGGCCTTAAAATGGACACCTGAGAGCCCAAGGCTGCCACCTTTTCCCTGGGCGCAAAGCTCGACGGAGCGTTCCACGTGCGGGTCCGGGAAAGTGCCATTTTTCAGCCCAGAATTCCAGACCTATGAAGATTCCTCAGAGGGTAAAGGTACCAGGAGACAAAGCCATTGTGTATTTTCTAATGCTAATTGGGTCCCATCATTGGCACCTGAGAGCCCAAGGCTGCCACCTTTTCCCTGGGTGCAAAGCTCAACGGTGCATACCCAGTGCGGGTCCGGAAAAGGGCCGTTTTTCAGCCCAGAATTCCAGACGGAAGTCGATTCCTCTCTGGGAAAAGGTATCAGGACAGAAAGCCATTGTGCCTTTTCTAGGGGTAATGGGGCCCCATCTTTGGCACCTGAGAGCCCAAGGCTGCCACCTTTTCCCTGGGCGCAAATGTCGCCAGCGCGTACCACTTGCAAGTCCGGGAATGTGCCGTTTCTCATCCCAGAATTCCAGGCCAGCGAAGATTTCTCCCTGGGAAAAGGTGCCAGGACAGAAAGCAATTGTGCTGTTTCTAGGGTTAATGGGGCCCCAAAAATGGCAGCTGAGAGCCCAGGGCTGCCACCTTTTCCCTGGGCGCAAAGCTCGACGGTGTGTGCCACGTGCGGGTAAGGGAAAGAGCCGTTTTCAGCCCAGAATTCCAGACCAATAAAGATTCCTCCCAGGGAAAAGGTGCCAGGACAGAAAGCAAATGTTATTTTTCTAGTGTTAATGGGGCCCCATCATTGGCACCTGAGAGCCCAAGGCTGCCACCTTTTGCCTGGGCATAAAGCTCGACGGTGCGTTCCACTTGCAGGTCCTGGGAAGTGCTTTGTTCAGCCCAGGATTCCAGACGGATGACGATTCCTCCCAGGGAAAGGGCTCCCAGGACAGAAAGCGATTGTTCCATTTCTAGTGTTAATGGGGGCCCGTCATTGGCATCTGAGAGCCAGAGGTTGCTCCTTTTCCCTGGGCGCAAAGCTCGACCGTGCGTGCCACGTGCTGGTCCCTGAAAGTGCCATTTTACAGCCCAGAATTCCAGACCAATGAAGACTCCTCCCAGGGAAAAGGTGCCAGGACAGAAAGCCATTGTGCTTTTTGTAAAGGTAATGGGGTCCCATCATTGGCACCTGAGAACCCAAGTCTGCCACCTTTTCCCTGGACGCAAAGCTCGATGGTGCGTTCCACTTGCGGGTCCAGGAAAGTGCCGATTCTCAGACTAGAATTCCAAACCGATGAAGATTCCTCCCTGGGAAAAGGTGCCAGGACAGGAAGCCATTGTGCCTTTTGTAGGGGTAATGGGGCACCATCATTGGCACCTGAGAGCCCAAGGCTGCCCCCTTTTCCCTGGGCTCAAAGCTCGACGGTGTGTACCTTGTGCGGGTTTGGGGCAGTGCCATTTTTGAACCCAGATTTCCAGATGGATGATGATTCCTCCCTGGGAAAAGGTGCCAGGACAGAAAGCAAGTGTTATTTTTCTAGTGTTAATGGGGCCCCATCATTGGCACCTGAGAGCCCAAGGCTGCCACCTTTTGCCTGGGCGCAAATGTCGACGGTGCGTGCCACTTGCGGGTCCGGGGAAGTGCCATTTTTGAACCCAGAATTCCAGACGGACGAAGACACCTCCCAGGGAAAAGGTGCCAGGTCAGAAATCGAATTGTCCTTTTCTAGGGTCAATGGTTCCCCATCATTGGCACCTCAGAGTTCAAGGCTGCCACCTTTTCTGTGGGCGCAAACATCAACGGCGCGTACCACTTTCTTGTCTGGGAAAGTGCCGTTTTTCAGCCCTCCATTTCAGACGGATGAAGACTCCTCACAGGGAGGAGGCTCCCAGGACAGAAAGCGATTGTTCCATTTCTAGGGTTAATCGGGCCCCATCATTGGCACCTGAGAGCCCAAGGTTGCCTCTTATACCCTGGGCGCAAAGCTCGACCATGCGTGCTACGTGAGGGTCCGGGAAATTGCCGTTTCTCATTCCAGAATTCCAGACCGATGAAGATTCCTCCCTCGGCAGAGGTGCCAGGACAGGAATGGATTTCTCCTTTTCTAGGAGTAATGGGGACCCATTATTGGCACCTGAGAGCCCAAGGCTGCAACCTTTTCCCTGAGCGCAAAGCTCGACGGTGGGTGCCACTTGCGGGTCCGGGGAAGTGCCATTTTTCAACCCAGACTTCCAGACCTATGAAGATTCCTCAGAGGGAAAATGTACCAGGAGACAAAGCCATTGTGTATTTTGTAATGCTAATTGGGCCCCATCATTGGCACCTGAGAGCCCAAGGCTGCCACCTTTTCCCTGGGCGCAAAGCTCGACGGAGCGTTCCACCGGCGGGTCCGGGAAAGTGCCATTTTTCAGCCCAGAATTCCAGACCTATGAAGATTCCTCAGAGGGAAAAGGTACCAGGAGACAAAGCCATTGTGTATTTTCTAATGCTAATTGGGCTCCATCATTGGCACCTGAGAGCCCAAGGCTGCCACCTTTTCCCTGGGTGCAAAGCTCGACGGTGCATACCCTGTGCGGGTCCGGGAAAGGGCCGTTTTTCAGCCCAGAATTCCAGACGGAAGTCGATTCCTCTCTGGGAAAAGGTGTCAGGACAGAAAGCCATTGTGCCTTTTCTAGGGGTAATGGGACCTCATATTTGGCACCTGAGAGCCCAAGGCTGCCACCTTTTCCCTGGGCGCAAAGCTCGACGGCGCGTGCCACTTGCAAGTCCGGGAATGTGCCGTTTCTCATCCCAGAATTCCAGGCCGGCGAAAATTTCTCCCTGGGAAAAGGTGCCAGGACAGAAAGTGATTGTGCCTTTTCTAGGGCTAATGGGGCCCCAAAATTGGCAGCTGAGAGCCCAGGGCTGCCACCTTTTCCCTGGGCGCAAAGCTCGACGGTGTGTGCCACATGCGGGTAAGGGAAAGAGCCGTTTTCAGCCCAGAATTCCAGACCAATGAAGATTCCTCCCAGGGAAAAGGTGCCAGGACAGAAAGCGATTGTTCTTTATCTAGTGTTAACGGGGACCCATCGTTGGCACCTGAGAGGCCAAGGCTGCCACCTTTTGCCTGGGCGCAAATGTCGACGGCGCGTGCCACTTGCGGGTCCGGGGAAGTGCCATTTTTCAGCCCAGAAGTCCAGACGGACGAAGACACCTCCCAGGGAAAAGGTGCCAGGTCAGAAATCGAATTGTCCTTTTCTAGGGTCAATGGTGCCCCATCATTGGCACCTGAGAGTTCAAGGCTGCCACATTTTCTGTGGGCGCAAACATCAACGGCGCGTACCACTTTCTTGTCTGGGAAAGTGCCGTTTTTCATCCCTGAATTCCAGACGGATGAAGACTCCTCACAGGGAAGAGGCTCCCAGGACAGAAAGCGATTTTTCTATTTCTAGGGTTAATCGGGCCCCACCATTGGCACCTGAGAGCCCAAGGTTGCCTCCTATACCCTGGGCGCAAAGCTCGACCATGCGTGCTACGTGAGGGTCCGGGAAATTGCCGTTTCTCATTCCAGAATTCCAGACCGATGAAGATTCCTCCCTGGGAAAAGGTGCCAGGACAGGAATGGATTTCTCCTTTTCTAGGAGTAATGGGGACCCATTATTGGCACCTGAGAGCCCAAGGCTGCCGCCTTTTCCCGGAGCGCAAAGCTCGACGGTGCGTGCCACTTGCGGGTCCGGGGAAGTGCCATTTTTCAGCCCAGAATTCCAGACGGACGAAGTCACCTCCCAGGGAAAAGGTGCCAGGTCAGAAATCGAATTGTCCTTTTCTAGGGTCAGTGGTGCCCCATCATTGGCACCTGAAAGTTCAAGGCTGCCACCTTTTCCATGGGCGCAAATATCAACGGCGCGTACCACTTTCTTGTCTGGGAAAGTGCCGTTTTTCAGCCCAGAATTCCAGACGGATGAAGACTCCTCACAGGGAAGAGGCTCCCAGGACAGAAAGCGATTGTTCCATTTCTAGGGTTAATCGGGCCCCATCATTGGCACCTGAGAGCCCAAGGTTGCCTCCTATACCTTGGGCGCAAAGCTCGACCATGCGTGCTACGTGAGGGTCCGGGAAATTGCCGTTTCTCATTCAAGAATTCCAGACTGATGAAGATTCCTCCCTCGGCAAAGGTGCCAGGACAGGAATGGATTTCTCCTTTTCTAGAAGTAATGGGGACCCATTATTGACACCTGAGAGCCGAAGGCTGCAACCTTTTCCCTGAGCGCAAAGCTCGACGGTGCGTGCCACTTGCGGGTCCAGGAATGTGCTGTTTCTCATCCCAGAATTCGAGACCGATGAAGATTTAACCCAGTGAAAAGGTGCCAGGACAGAAAGCAATTGTGCCTTTTCTAGGGTTAATGGGGCCCCAAAATTGACACCTGAGAGCCCAAGGCTGCCACCTTTTCCCTGGGCGCAAAGCTCGACGGAGCGTGCCACGTTCGGGTCCGGGAAAGTGCCATTTTTCAGCCCAGAATTCCAGACCTATGAAGATTCCTCAGAGGGAAAAGGTACCAGGAGACAAAGCCATTGTGTATTTTGTAATGCTAATTGGGCCCCATCATTGGCACCTGAGAGCCCAAGGCTGCCACCTTTTCCCTGGGTGCAAAGCTCGACGGTGCATACCCTGTGCGGGTCCGGGAAAGGACCGTTTTTCAGCCCAGAATTCCAGACGGAAGTCGATTCCTCTCTGGGAAAAGGTGTCAGGACAGAAAGCCATTGCGCCTTTTCTAGGGGTAATGGGGCCCCATCTTTGGCACCTGAGAGCCCAAGGCTGCCACCTTTTCCCTGGGCGCAAAGCTCGATGGTGCCTGCCACGTGCAGGTCAGAAAAAGTGCTTTGTTCAGCCCAGGATTCCAGACGGATGACGATTCCTCCCAGGGAAAGGGCTCCCAGGACAGAAAGCGATTGTTCCATTTCTAGTGTTAATGGGGGCCCGTCATTGGCATCTGAGAGCCAGAGGTTGCCTCTTTTCCCTGGGCGCAAAGCACGACAGTGCGTACCACGTGCTGGTCCCTGAAAGTGCCATTTAACAGCACAGAATTCCAGACCAATGAAGACTCCTCCCAGGGAAAAGGTGCCAGGACAGAAAGCCATTGTGCTTTTTGTAAAGGTAATGGAGTCCCATCATTGACACCTGAGAACCCAAGACTGCCACCTTTTCCCTGGACGCAAAGCTCGATGGTGCGTTCCACTTGCGGGTCCAGGAAAGTGCCGATTCTCAGACCAGAATTCCAAAGCGATGAAGATTCCTCCCTGGGAAAAGGTGCCAGGACAGAAAGCCATTGTGCCTTTTGTAGGGGTAATGGGGCCCCATCATTGGCACCTGAGAGACCAAGGCTGCCCCCTTTTCCCTGGGCACAAAGCTCGATGGTGTGTACCTTTTGCGGGTTTGAGGCAGTGCCATTTTTGAACCCAGATTTCCAGATGGATGATGATTCCTCCCTGGGAAAAGGTGCCAGGACAGAAAGCAAGTGTTATTTTTCTAGTGTTAACGGGGTCCCATCATTGGCACCTGAGAGCCCAAGGCTGCCACCTTTTGCCTGGGCGCAAATGTCGACGGCGCGTGCCACTTGCGGGTCCGGGGAAGTGCCATTTTTCAGCCCAGAATTCCAGACGGACGAAGACACCTCCCAGGGAAAAGGTTCCAGGTCAGAAATCGAATTCTCCTTTTCTAGGGTCAATGGTTCCCCATCATTGGCACCTGAGAGTTCAAGGCTGCCACCTTTTCTGTGGGCGCAAACATCAACGGCGCGTACCACTTTCTTGTCTGGGAAAGTGCCGTTTTTCAGCCCTCAATTCCAGACGGATGAAGACTCCTCACAGGGAAGAGGCTCCCAGGACAGAAAGCGATTGTTCCATTTCTAGGGTTAATCGGGCCCCATCATTGGCACCTGAGAGCCCAAGGTTGCCTCCTATACCCTGGGCGCAAAGCTCGACCATGCGTGCTACGTGAGGGTCCGGGAAATTGCCGTTTCTCATTCCAGAATTCCAGACCGATGAAGATTCCTCCCTGGGAAAAGGTGTCAGGACAGGAATGGATTTCTCCTTTTCTAGGGTTAATGGGGACCCATTATTGGCACCTGAGAGCCCAAGGCTGCAACCTTTTCCCTGAGCGCAAAGCTCGACGGTGCGTGCCACTTGCGGGTCCGGGGAAGTGCCATTTTTCAACCCAGAATTCCAGACCTATGAAGACTCCTCAGAGGGAAAAGGTACCAGGAGACAAAGCCATTGTGTATTTTGTAATGCTAATTGGGCCCCATCATTGGCACCTGAGAGCCCAAGGCTGCCACCTTTTCCCTGGGAGCAAAGCTCGACGGTGCATATCCTGTGCGGGTCCGGGAAAGGGCCGTTTTTCAGCCCAGAATTCCAGACGGAAGTCGATTCCTCTCTGGGAAAAGGTGTCAGGACAGAAAGCCATTGCGCCTTTTCTAGGGGTAATGGGGCCCCATCTTTGGCACCTGAGAGCCCAAGGCTGCCACCTTTTCCCTGGGCGCAAATGTCGCCGGCGCGTGCCACTTGCAAGTCCGGGAAATGCCGTTTCTCATCCCAGAATTCCAGACCGATGAAGATTCCTCCCTCGGCAAAGGTGCCAGGACAGGAATGGATTTCACCTTTTCTAGGAGTAATGGGGACCCATTATTGACACCTGAGAGCCGAAGGCTGCAACCTTTTCCCTGGGCGCAAAGCTCGACGGTGCGTGCCACATGCGGGTAAGAGAAAGAGCCGTTTTCAGCCCAGAATTCCAGAACAATGAAGATTCCTCCCAGGGAAAAGGTGCCAGGACAGAAAGCGATTGTTCTTTATCTAGTGTTAACGGGGACCCATCGTTGGCACCTGAGAGGCCAAGGCTGCCACCTTTTCCCTGGGCGCAAATGTCGACGGCGCGTGCCACTTGCAAGTCCGGGGAAGTGCCATTTTTCAGCCCAGAATTCCAGACGGACGAAGACACCTCCCAGGGAAAAGGTGCCAGGTCAGAAATCGAATTGTCCTTTTCTAGGGTCAATGGTGCCCCATCATTGGCACCTGAGAGTTCAAGGCTGCCACCTTTTCCGTGGGCGCAAACATCAATGGCGCGTACCACTTTCTTGTCTGGGAAAGTGCCGTTTTTCAGCCCAGAATTCCAGACGGATGACGACTCCTCACAGGGAAGACGCTCCCAGGACAGAAAGCCATTGTTCCATTTCTAGGGTTAATCGGGCCCCATCATTGGCACCTGAGAGCCCAAGGTTGCCTCCTATACCCTGGGCGCAAAGCTCGACCATGCGTGCTACGTGAGGGTCCGGGAAATTGCTGTTTCTCATTCCAGAATTCCAGACTGATGAAGATTCCTCCCTGGGAAAAGGTGTCAGGACAGGAATGGATTTCTCCTTTTCTAGGAGTAATGGGGACCCATTATAGGCACCTGAGAGCCCAAGGCTGCCGCCTTTTCCCTGAGCGCAAAGCTCGACGGCGCGTGCCACTTGCGGGTCCGGGGAAGTGCCATTATTCAGCCCAGAATTCCAGACGGACGAAGACACCTCCCAGGGAAAAGGTGCCAGGTCAGAAATCGAATTGTCCTTTTCTAGGGTCAATGGTGCCCCATCATTGGCACCTGAGAGTTCAAGGCTGCCACATTTCCGTGGGCGCAAATATCAACGGCGCGTACCACTTTCTTGTCTGGGAAAGTGCCGTTTTTCAGCCCAGAATTCCAGACGGATGAAGACTACTCACGGAGAAGAGGCTCCCAGGACAGAAAGCGATTGTTCCATTTCTAGGCTTAATCGGGCCCCATCATTGGCACCTGAGAGCCCAAGGTTGCCTCCTATACCCTGGGCGCAAAGCTCGAACATGCGTGCTACGTGAGGGTCCGGGAAATTGCCGTTTCTCATTCAAGAATTCCAGACCAATGAAGATTCCTCCCTCGGCAAAGGTGCCAGGACAGGAATGGATTTCACCTTTTCTAGGAGTAATGGGGACCCATTATTGACACCTGAGAGCCGAAGGCTGCAACCTTTTCCCTGAGCGCAAAGCTCGACGGTGCGTGCCACTTGCGCGTCCAGGAATGTGCTGTTTCTCATCCCAGAATTCGAGGCCGATGAAGATTTCTCCCAGGGAAAAGGTGCCAGGACAGAAAGCAATTGTGCCTTTTCTAGGGTTAATGGGGCCCCAAAATTGACACCTGAGAGCCCAAGGCTGCCACCTTTTCCCTGGGCGCAAAGCTCGACGGAGCGTTCCACGTGCGGGTCCGGGAAAGTGCCATTTTTCAGCCCAGAATTCCAGACCTATGAAGACTCCTCAGAGGGAAAAGGTACCAGGAGACCAAGCCATTGTGTATTTTGTAATGCTAATTGGGCCCCATCATTGGCACCTGAGAGCCCAAGGCTGCCACCTTTTCCCTGGGCGCAAATGTCGACGGTGCATACCCTGTGCGGGTGGGGGAAAGGACAGTTTTTCAGCCCAGAATTCCAGACGGAAGTCGATTCCTCTCTGGGAAAAGGTGTCAGGACAGAAAGCCATTGCGCCTTTTCTAGGGGTAATGGGGCCCCATCTTTGGCAGCTGAGAGCCCAAGGCTGCCACCTTTTCTCTGGACGCAAATGTCGACAGCGCGTGCCACTTGCAAGTCTGGGAATGTGCCGTTTCTCATCCCAGAATTCCAGGCCAGCGAAGATTTCTCCCTGGGAAAAGGTGCCAGGACAGAAAGCGCTTGTGCCTTTTCTAGGGTTAATGGGGCCCCAAAATTGGCAGCTGAGAGCCCAGGGCTGCCACCTTTTCCCTGGGCGCAAAGCTCGACGGTGCGTGCCACATGCGGGTAAGGGAAAGAGCCGTTTTCAGCCCAGAATTCCAGACCAATGAAGATTCCTCCCAGGGAAAAGGTGCCAGGACAGAAAGCGATTGTTCTTTATCTAGTGTTAACGGGGACCCATCGTTGGCACCTGAGAGCCCAAGGCTGCCACCTTTCCCCTGGGCGCAAAGCTAGATTGTGCCTGCCACGTGCAGGTCAGAGAAACTGCTTTGTTCAGCCCAGGATTCCAGACGGATGACGACTCCTCCCAGGGAAAGGGCTCCCAGGACAGAAAGCGATTGTTCCATTTCTAGTGTTAATGGGGGCCCGTCATTGGCATCTGAGAGCCAGAGGTTGCCTCCTTTTCTCTGGGCGCAAAGCACGATAGTGCGTACCACGTGCTGGTCCCAGAAAGTGCCATTTTACAGCCCAGAATTCCAGACCAATGAAGACTCCTCCCAGGGAAAAAGTGCCAGGACAGAAAGCCATTGTGCTTTTTATAAAGGTAATGGGGCCCCATCATTGGCACCTGAGAACACAAGACTGCCACCTTTTCCCTGGACGCAAAGCTCGATGGTGCGTTCCACTTGCGGGTCCAGGAAAGTGCCGATTCTCAGACCAGAATTCCAAACCGATGAAGATTCCTCCCTGGGAAAAGGTGCCAGGACAGAAAGCCATTGTGCCTTTTGTAGGGGTAATGGGGCCCCAAAATTGGCACCTGAGAGCCCAAGGCTGCCACTTTTTCCCTGAGCACAAAGCTCGACGGTGTGTACCTTGTGCGGGTTTGGGGCAGTGCCATTTTTGAACCCAGATTTCCAGACGGACGAAGATTCCTCCCTGGGAAAAGGTGCCAGGACAGAGAGCAAGTGTTATTTTTCTAGTGTTAACGAGACCACATCATTGGCACCTGAGAGCCCAAGGCTGCCACCTTTCCCCTGGGCGCAAAGCTAGATGGTGCCTGCCACGTGCAGGTCAGAGAAAGTGCTTTGTTCAGCCCAGGATTCCAGACGGATGACGACTCCTCCCAGGGAAAGGGCTCCCAGGACAGAAAGCGATTGTTCCGTTTCTAGTGTTAATGGGGGACCGTCATTGGCATCTGAGAGCCAGAGGTTGCCTCCTTTTCCCTGGGCGCAAAGCACGACAGGGCGTGCCACGTGCTGGTCCCAGAAAGTTCCATTTTACAGCCCAGAATTCCAGACCAATGAAGACTCCTCCCAGGGAAAAGGTGCCAGGACAGAAAGCCATTGTGCTTTTTGTAAAGGTAATGGGGCCCCATCATTGGCATTTGAGAGCCCAAGACTGCCACCTTTTCCTTGGACGCAAAGCTCGATGGTGCGTTCCACTTGCGGGTCCAGGAAAGTGCCGATTCTCAGACCAGAATTCCAAACCGATGAAGATTCCTCCCTGGGAAAAGGTGCCAGGACAGAAAGCCATTGTGCCTTTTGTAGGGGTAATGGGGCCCCATCATTGGCACCTGAGAGCCCAAGGCTGCCCCCTTTTCCCTGGGCGCAAAGCTCGACGGTGTGTACCTTGTGCGGGTTTGAGGCAGTGCCATTTTTGAACCCAGATTTCCAGACGGACGAAGATTCCTCCCTGGGAAAAGGTGCCAGGACAGAAAGCAAGTGTTATTTTTCTAGTGTTAACGGGGCCCCATCATTGGCACCTGAGAGCCCAAGGCTGCCACCTTTCGCCTGGGCACAAATGTCGACGGCGCGTGCCACTTACGGGTCCGGGGAAGTGCCATTTTTCAGCCCAGAATTCCAGACGGACGAAGACACCTCCCAGGGAAAAGGTGCCAGGTCAGAAATCGAATTGTCCTTTTCTAGGGTCAATGGTGCCCCATCATTGGCACCTGAGAGTTCAAGACTGCCACCTTTTCCGTGGGCGCAAACATCAACGGCGCGTACCACTTTCTTGTCCGGGAAAGGGCCGGTTTTCAGCCCTCAATTCCAGACGGATGAAGACTCCTCACAGGGAAGACGCTCCCAGGACAGAAAGTGATTGTTCCATTTCTAGGGTTAATCAGGCCCCATCATTGGCACCTCAGAGCCCAAGGTTGCCTCCTATAACTTGGGCGCAAATCTCGACCATGCGTGCTACATGAGGGTCCGGGAAATTGCCGTTTCTCATTCCAGAATTCCAGACCGATGAAGATTCCTCCCTGGGAAAAGTTGCCAGGACAGGAATGGATTTCTCCTTTTCTAGGAGTACTGGGGACCCATTATTGACACCTGAGAGCCGAAGGCTGCAACCTTTTCCCTGAGCGCAAAGCTCGACGGTGCGTGCCACTTGCCGGTCCGGGGAAGTGCTGTTTCTCATCCCAGAATTCGAGGCCGATGAAGATTTAACCCAGGGAAAAGGTGCCAGGACAGAAAGCAATTGTGCCTTTTCTAGGGTAATGGGGCCCCAAAATTGACACCTGAGAGCCCAAGGCTGCCACCTTTTCCCTGGGCGCAAAGCTCGACGGAGCGTTCCACGTGCGGGTCCGGGAAAGTGCCATTTTTCAGCCCAGAATTCCAGACCTATGAAGATTCCTCAGAGGG
This sequence comes from Pithys albifrons albifrons, assembly GCF_047495875.1. Taxonomy (NCBI): domain Eukaryota; kingdom Metazoa; phylum Chordata; class Aves; order Passeriformes; family Thamnophilidae; genus Pithys; species Pithys albifrons. The sequence goes on along the minus strand of NC_092469.1, from coordinate 459,192 downwards.
AAAAGGTACCAGGAGACAAAGCCATTGTGTATTTTGTAATGCTAATTGGGCCCCATCATTGGCACCTGAGAGCCCAAGGCTGCCACCTTTTCCCTGGGTGCAAAGCTCGACGGTGCATACCCTGTGCGGGTCCGGGAAAGGGCCGTTTTTCAGCCCAGAATTCCAGACCAATGAAGATTCCTCCCTGGGAAAAGGTGCCAGGACAGGAATGGATTTCTCCTTTTCTAGGAGTAATGGGGACCCATCATTGGCACCTGAGAGCCGAAGGCTGCAACCTTTTCCCTGAGCGCAAAGCTCGACGGTGCGTGCCACTTGCAAGTCCGGGAAAGTGCCATTTCTCATCCCAGAATTCCAGGCCAGCGAAGATTTCTTTCTGGGAAAAGGTGCCAGGACAGAAAGCGATTGTGCCTTTTCTAGGGTTAATGGGGCCCCAAAATTGACACCTGAGAGCCCAAGGCTGCCACCTTTTCCCTGGACGCAAAGCTCGATGGTGCGTTCCATGTGCGGGTCCGGGAAAGGGCCATTTTTCAGCCCAGAATTCCAGACCTATGAAGATTCCTCAGAGGGAAACGGTGCCAGGAGACAAAGCCATTGTGTATTTTGTAATGCTAATTGGGCCCCATCATTGGCACCTGAGAGCCCAAGGCTGCCACCTTTTCCCTGGGTGCAAAGCTTGACGGTGCATACCCTGTGCGGGTCCGGGAAAGGGCCGTTTTTCAGCCCAGAATTCCAGACGGAAGTCGATTCCTCTCTGGGAAAAGGTGTCAGGACAGAAAGCCATTGTGCCTTTTCTAGGGGTAATGGGGCCCCATCTTTGGCACCTGAGAGCCCAAGGCTGCCACCTTTTCCCTGGGCGCAAATGTCGACGGTGCTTGCCACGTGCGGGTCCGGGAAAGAGCCGTTTTTCAGCCCAGAATTCCAGACAGATGAAGATACCTCCCAGGGAAAAAGTGCAAGGACTGAAAGCAATTGTTCCTATTCTAGGGTTAATGGCACCACACCATTGGCATGTGAGATCCCAAGGCCGCCAACTTTTCTCTGGGCGCAAAGCTCGACCCTGCGTGCCACGTGTGGGTCAGGGAAACTGTGGTTTCACAGCCCACAATTCCAGACAGTTGAAGATACCTCCCTGGGAACAGGTACCAGGACAGTAAGCAATTGGACTTTTTCTAGGGTGAATGGGACCCCATCATTGGCACCTGAGAGCCCAAGGCTGCCACCTTTTCCCTGGGAAATAAGCTCGACGGTGCGTATTTGTGCGGCTCCAGGAGAGTGCCGATTTTCAGCCCAGAATTCCAGACAGATGAAGATTCCTCCCAGGGAAGAGCTGTCAGGATGGAAAGCGATTGACCCTTTTCTAGGGTTAATGGGGCCCCATCACTGACACACGAGAGCCCAAGGCTGCCTCCTTTACCCTGGGCGCAAAGCTCGACGGTGCATACCACTTGAGGGTCCGGAAAAGTGCTGTTTTTCAGACGAGAATTCCAGACGGACGAAGATTCCTCCCAGGGAAAATGTGCCAGCACGGAAAGCGATTATGCCTTTTCTAGGGGAAATGGGGTCCCATCATTGACACCTGAGAGCCCAAGGCTGCCACCTATTCCCTGGTCGCAAAGCTCGATGGTGCGTATTTGTGCGGGTCCAGGAAAGTGCCGATTTTCAGCCAGAATTCCAGACGGATGGAGATTCCTCCCAGAGAAAGGCGGTCCGGACAGAAAGGGATTGTGCCTTTTCTAGGGTTATTGGGGCCCCATCATTGTCAGCTGAGAAGCACAAGGCTGCCACCTTTTCCCTGGGCGCAAATCTCAACCGTGCGTGCCAGGTGCGGGTCAGGGAAAGTGCCATTTTTCGGCCCAGAATTCCAGACGACCGATTATTCCTCCCTGGGAAAAAGTGCCAGGACAAAGCAATTGTATCTTTTCTAGGGTAAATGGGGCCCCATCATTGGAACCCGAGAGCCCAAGGGTTCCACCATTGTCCTGGGCGCAAAGCTCGACCGTGCATGCCACGTGCGGGTCAGGGAATGTGCTGTTTCTCGGTGCAGAATTCCAGACCGAAAACGATTCCTTCCTGGGAAAACGAGCCAGGACAGAAAGGGATTGGACCTTTTCTAGGGTTAATGGGGCCCCATCATTGGAACCCGAGAGCCTAAGGCATCCATTTTTTCCCTGGGCGCAAACTTGACCGTGCGTACCTTCTGCGGGTCAGGGAAAGTTCAGTTTCTCATCCCAGAATTCCAGACCGATGAAGATTTCTCCCAGGGAAAAGGACCCAGGACAGAAAGCCATTGTGCCTTTTCTAGGGTTATTGGGGCCCCATCATTGGCACCTGAGAGCCCAAGACTGCCACTTTTTCCCTGGGCGCAAGCTTGACGGTGCGTGCCACATGCGGGTAAGGGAAAGAGCCGTTTTCAGCCCAGAATTACAGACCGATGAAGATTCCTCCCAGGGAAAAGGTGCCAGGACAGAAAGCGATTCTTCCAGTTCTAGGGGTAATGGGGCTGCATCATTGGCACGTGAGAGCCCAAAGCTGCCACCTTTACCCAGGTCGCAATACTCGACGGTGCATAGTTGTGCGGGTCAGGGATAGTGCCATTTTTTCAGCCCAGAATTCCAGACAGATGAAGATTTCTCACTGGGAAAAGATGCCAGGACAGGAAACGATTGTGCCTTTTCTAGGGTTATTTGTGCCCCATCATTGGCACCTGAGAGCCCAAGACTGCCACCTTTTGCCTGGGCGCAAGCTCGAAGGTACGTGCCACTTGAGGGTCCGGGAAAATGCCGTTTTTCCGCCCAGAATACCATATGGATGAAGATGCCTCCCTGAGAAAAACTGCAGGGACAGAAAGCGATTGGACCTTTTCTAGGGTTAATGGGGTCACATCATTGGCACCTGAGAGCCCAAGGCTGCCACCTTTTCCCTGGGCACAAAGCTTGACGGTGCGTGCCACGTGCGGATCCAAAAAAGTGCCGTTTTTCAGCCCAGAATTCCAGACGGACAAAGATTTCTTCCATGAAAAAGGTGTAAGGACAGAAATGCAGTGTACCTTTTCTAGGGGTAATGGGGCTCCATCATTGGCACCTGAGAGCCCAAGGCTGCCACCTTTTCCCTGGGCGCAAAGCTCGACCGTGTGTTCCACGTCTGGGTCCTGGAAAATGCCGTTTTTCAGCTCAGAATTCCAGAAGGACGAATATTCCTCCCAGGGAAAACGTACCAGGACACAAAGGGATTGTTCCTTTTCTAGAGTTAATGGGGCGCCATCATTGGCACATGAGAGCCCAAGGCTGCCACCTTTTCCCTGAGTGCAAAGTTGGACAGTGCGTATCACTTGCGGGTTCAGGAAAGTGCCGTTTTTCAGCCCAGAATTCCAGACGGACGAAGATTCCTCCCAGGGAAAAGCTGCCAGTACTGAAAGCCATTGTGTCTTTTCTAGTCTTAATGGGGCCCCATCATTGGCACCTGAGAGCCCAAGGCAGCCTCCTTTACCCTTGGCGTGACGCTCGACGGTGCATGCTACGTGAGGGTCCGGGAATGTGGCATTTTTCAGTCCAGAATTCCAGACCAATGAAGATTCCTCCCAGGGACATGTTGCCAGGACACAAAGCCATTGACCATTCTGTAAAGGTAATGGGGCCCCATCATTGGCACCTGAGAGCCCAAGGCTGTCAGCTTTACCCTGGTCGCAAAGCGAGAGTGAGCGTGCTGCGTGCGGGTCTGGGATAGTGCCATTTTTCAGCCCAGAATTACAGACCGATGAAGATTCCTCCCAGGGAAAAGGTGCCAGGACAGAAAGCAATTGTTCCAGTTCTAGGGGTAATGGGGCTCCATCATTGGCACGTGAGAGCCCAAAGCTGCCACCTTTACCCAGGTTGCAATACTCGACGGTGCATAGTTGTGCGGGTCAGGGATAGTGCCGTTTTTTCAGCCCAGAATTCCAGATCGATGAAGATTTCTCAGAGGGAAAAGGTGCCAGGACACAAAGCCATTGTGTATTTTGTAAAGGTAACGGGGCCCCATCATTGGCACCTGAGAGCCCAAGACTGCCACCTATTCCCTGGTCGCAAAGCTCGATGGTCCAGGAAAGTGCCGATTATCATCCCAGAATTCCAGACGGATGAAGATTACTCCCATGGAAAAGGTGCCAGGACAGAAAGCAATTTTTACATTTCTTGGGTTAATGGGGCCCCATCATTGGCACCTGAGAGTCCAAGGCCCCCATTTTTTCCCTGGGCGTAAAGCTGGACGGTGCATGCCACATGCTCTTTTTTAAGCCCAGAATTCCAGACAGACGATGATTCCTCCCTGGGAAAAGGTGCCAGGAGAGAAAGGGATTGTTCCATTTCTTGTGTTAATACGGCCCCTTCGTTGACTCCTGATAGCCCAAGGCTGCCACCTTTTCCCTGGGCTCAACGCTCGACGGAGTGTGCCAGCAACGGGTAAGGGTAGATGCTGTTTTTCAGCCCAGATTTCCAGAATGACGAAGATTCCTCATATGGGAAACGTTCCGGGACAGAAAGCGATTGTTCCAGTTCTAGGGTAAATGCGGCCCTCTCATTGTCACATGACAGCCCAAGGCTGTCACCTTTTCCCTGGGCTCAAAGGTCGACGGAGTGTGCCAGGTGGGGGTCCGGGAAAGTGCCGTTTCTCAGCCCAGAATTCCAGATGGACGAGGATTACTGCTAGGGAAAAAAGTGCCAGGACAGAAAGCGATTGTTCCTTTTCTAGGGTTTATGGGGCCCCATCATTGGCACTTGAGAGCCTATGCTGCCACCTTTTCCCTCAGTGAGCACCTCAACGGTCCCTGTGACATGCGGGTTTTTAAAGCCAGAATTTCAGAAAAATGAACATTCTTCCCTTGGAAATCGTGCCAGGACAGAAAGCAATTCTTTTTTTTCTAGGGTTAATGCGGACCCATCTTAGGCACCTGAGAACCCAAGGCTGCCACCTTTTCCCTGGGCTCAAAGCTCGACAGTGCGGGCGAGGTGCGGGTCTGGGAAAAATCCAGTTTTCAGCCCAGAATTGCAGAGGGCCCAAGATTCCTCCCAGGGAAAAGGTGCCAGGACAGAAAGCAATTGTTCCTTTTCTAGGTTAATGGAGCCCCATCATTCGCTCCTGAGAGCCCAAGGCTGCCACCTTTTCCCTGGGCTCGAAGCTCGACGGAGTGTTCCACGTGCGGGTCCGGGAAAGTGCCGATTTTCTGCCCAGAATTCCAGATGGCCCAAGACTCCTCCCAGGGAAAAGCTGCTGGGACAGAAAACGATTCTGCCTTTTCTAAGAGTAATTGGGGCCATCATTGGCACCTGAGAGCCCAAGGCTGCCACCTTTTCCCTGGGCTCAAAGCTCAACGGAGCGTGCCAAGTGCGGGTGAGGGAAAGTGCCGTGTTTCAGCCCAGAATTCCTTACGGACGAAGATTCCTCCCAGGGAAAAGGTGCCAGGACACAAAGCAATTGTGCCTTTTCTAATGTTAATGCAGCCCCACATTTGGCACCAGAGAGTCCCAGGCTGCCACCTCTTCCATGGGCTCAAAGCTCGACGGAGCGTGTCAGTTGCGGGTCAGGGAAAGTGCCGTTTATCAGCGCAGAATTCCAGGAGGTTTAAGATTCTACCCTGGGATAAAGTTCCAAGACAGAAAGTGATTTTTCCATTTCTGGGTTTAAGGCGCCCAATCATTGGCGCCTGAGAGCCCAAGGCTGCCACCTTTTCCCTGGCCTCAAAGCTCGACGGAGTGTGCCAGGTGCGGTTCTGAGAAAGCGTAATTTTTCAGTCCAGATTTCCAGAAAAACCAAGATTCCTCCCTAGGAATCATCATCCCTCTGGAATTATGGGCTTTAAAAACTACACTTTCCGTGGCCTGAATGTGGCATGCTCCGTCAAGGTTTGAGCCCAGGGAAAAGGTGGCAGTCTTGGGCTCTCAGGTGTCAATGATGGGTCCGCATTAACCCTAGAAATTGAACAATCGCTTTCTCCCCTGGTGCTTTATCCCAGGGTAGAATCTTAAACCGCCTGGTATTCCGGGCTGATAAACGGCACTTTCCCTAAACCGCGCGTGGCACACTCCGTCGTGCTTTGAGGCCAGGGAAAAGGTGGCAGCCTTGGGCTCTCAGGTGTCAAAAGTGGGCTCACATTAACACTAGAAAAAGAACAATCGCATTCTGTCCAGGCACATTTTCCCTGGCAGGAATCTTCATCCGTCTGGAATTCTGGGTTGAACAACCCGCAAGTGGCACGCTTCGTCGGGCTTTTAGCCCAGGGAAAAGGTGACAGACTTGGGCTGTCAGGTGCCAATGCTGGGGCTGCATCTACCCTAGAACTTGAACATTCGCTTCCTGTCCTGGCACTTTGTCTCTGGGAGGAATCTCCTTCCGTCTGGAAATCTGGGCTGAAAAACGGCACGTACCCTGACCCGCAACCGGCACACTCCATCGAGTTTTGAGCCGAGGGAAAAGGTGGCAGCCTTGGGCTCTCAAGTGCCAGTGATGGGGCCCAATTACCCCTAGGAAAGGCACAATCCCTTTCTGTCTTGGCACCTTTTCCCTGGGAAGAATCTTCGTCTGTCTGGAATTCTGGGCTGAAAAATTGCACTTTCCCGAACCCGCACTTGGTACGCTCCATCAAGCTTTGAGCCCAGGCAAAAGGTGGCAGCCTTGGACTCTCAGGTGCCAATGATGGGGCACCATTACTCTTAGAAAAGGAACAATCGCTGTCTGTCCCAGCACCTTATCCCTGGGAGGAATCTTGGGCCGTCTGCAATTCTGGGCTGAAAAACGGCATTTTCCCGGAGACGCACGTGCCACTTTCCGTCGAGGTTTGAGCCCAGGGGAAAGGTGGCAGCCTTGGACTCTCAGGTGCCAGTGATAGGGCCCCATTAACCTAGAAAAGGAACAAACGCTTTTTCTCCTGGCACATTTTCCCTGGGAGGAATCTTGGGCCGTCTGGAATTCTGGGATGAAACCGGCATTTTCCCAGACCCCAACCTCGCCGGCACTGTCGAGCTTTGAGGCCCGGGAAAAGGTGGCAGCCTTGGGCTCTCAGGTGTCAATGATGGGGCCCCATTAACCCTAGAAAAGGAACAATCCCTTTCTGTCCTGGCACTTTTTCCCTGGGAGGAATCTTGGTCCGTCTGGAATTCTGGGCTGAAAAAGGCACTTTCCCTGACCCGCAGGTGGCACGCTCCGTCGATCTTTGAGTCCAGGGAAAAGGTGGCAGCCTTGGGCTCTCAGGTGCCAGTGATGGGGCCCCAATATTCTTAGAAAAGGCACAATGGCTTTCTGCCCTGGCACCTTTTTCCTGGGAAGAATCTTCATGCATCTTGAATTCTGGGATGAAATACGGCATTTGCCCGACCCGCACATGGCATGCACCGTCGAGGTTTGAGCCCAGGGAAAAGGTGGCAGCCTTGGGCTCTCAGCTGCCAAAGATGGGGCTGCATTAACCCTAGAAAAGGAGCAATCGCTCTCTGTCCCAGCACCTTTTTCCTGGGAGGAATCATCGTTAGTCTGGAATTCAGGGCTGAAAAATCCGCATGTGGCATGCACTGTCGGGCTTTCCGCCCAGGGAAAAGGTGGCAGCCTTCGGCTCTCAGGTGCTAATGATGGGGCCCCATTAACCCTAGAAAAGGAACAAACACTTTCTGTCCTGGCACTTTTTAGTTGGCAAAAATCTTCATCCGTCTGGAAATCTGGGCTGAAAAATTACGCTTTCCCAGAACCGCACCTGGCACACTCCGTCGAGCTTTGAGGCCAGGGAAAAGGTGGCAGCCTTGGGCTCTCAGGTGCCAGTGACGGGGCCCCATTAAACCTAGAAATGGAACAATCGTTTTCTGTCCAGGAACTTTATCCCAGGGTAGAATCTAAAAACTTCTGGAATTCTGGGCTGATAAACGGCACGTTCCCTGACCTGCGCCTGGTACCCTCCGTCGTGCTTTGAGGCCAGGGAAAAGGTGGCAGCCTTGGGCTCTCAGGTGCCAATGATGGTGCCCCGTTACCCCAAGAAAAGGAACAATCCCTTTCTGTCCTAGCACCTTTTCCCTGGGAGGAATCTTGGTCCATCTGGAATTCTGGGCTGAAAAAAGGCTCTTTACCTGACCCGCAGGTGGCACGCACCGTCGATCTTTGAGCCCAGGGAAAAGGTGGCAGTCTTGGGCTCTCAGGTGGCAATGATGGGGCCCCATTAACCCAAGAAATGGAACAATCCCTTTCTGTCCTGGCATTTTTTCCCAGGGAGGAATCATCCTCCGTCTGGAATTCTGGGCTTAAAAAACAGCATGTGGCATGCACCGTCTGGCTTTGTGGCAAGGGAAAATATGGCGGCCTTGGACTCTCAGGTGCCAATGATGGGGCCCCATTAACCCAAGAAATGTAAAAATCGCTTTCTGTCCTGGCACCTCTTCCCTGGGAGGAATCTTCATCTGTCTGGAATTCTGGGCTGAAAAAAGGCACTTACCCTGACCCGCACCTGGCACACTCCGCCAAGCTTTGAGCCCAGGAAAAAGGTGGCAGCCTTGGGCCCTCAGCTGCCAATGATGGGGCCCCATTACCCCTAGAAAAAGGCACAATCACTTTCTGTGCTAGTACCTATTCCGTGGGAGGAATCTTGGTCCATCTGTAATTCTGGGCTGAAAAGCGGCACTTTCCCTAACCAGCACTTGGCATGCTCCATCAAGCTTTGAGCCCAGGGAAAAGGTGGCAGCCTTGGGCTCTCAGCTGCCAAAATTGGGGCCGCATTAACACTAGAAAAATAACAATCGCGTTCTATCCTGGCACATTTTCCCTTGGAGGAATCTTCATCCGTCTGGAATTCTGGGCTAAAAAGCCCGCAAGTGGCACACACCATCAGGCATTGCGCCCAGGGAAAAGGTGGCAGCCTTCGGCTCTCATGTGCCAATGATGGGGCCCCATTATTCTTAGAAACGGCACAATTGCTTTCTGTCCTGGCACGTTTTCCCTGGGAGGAATCTTCATCGGTCTGGAATTCTGGGATGAAAAACGTCATTTGCCGGACCCACACCTGGCATGCACTGTCGAGCTTTGAGCCCATGGTAAAGGTGGCAGCCTTGGGCTCTCAGGTGCCAATGATGGGGTCCCATTAACCCAGAAAAGGAACAATCCCTTTCTGTCCTGGCACCTTTTCCCAGGGAGGAATCATCGTCCCTCTGGAATTCTGGGCTTAAAAAACAGCATGTGGTAGGCACCGTCAGGCTTTCTACCCAGGGAAAAGGTGGCAGCCTTGGACTCTCAGGTGCCAATGATGGGGCCCCATTAACCCAGGAAATGGAAAAATCGCTTTCTGTCTTGGTACCTTTTCCCAAGGTGGAATCTTCGTCTGTCCGGAAATCTGGGCTGAAAAACTACACTTTCCCTGGCACGAATGTGGCACGCTCCGTCGAGGTTTGCCCCCAGGGAAAAGGTGGCAGTCTTGGGCTCTCAGGTGTCAATGATGGGGCCCCATTAACCCTAGAAAAGGAACAATCGCTTTCTGTCCTGGCACCTTTTCCCTGGGAGGAATCTTCATCCGTCTGGAATTCTGGGATGAAAAAAGCATTTCCCGGATCTGCACCTGGCATGTACCGTCGATCTTTGAGCCCACGGTAAAGGTGGCAGCCTTGGGCTCTCAGCTGCCAAAGATGGGGCCGCATTAACCTTAGAAAAGGAACAATCGCTTTCTGTCCTGGCGAGTTTCTCCCAGAGAGAAATCATCGTCTGTCTGGAATTCTGGGCTGAATAAAGGGCATGTGGCACGCGCCGTCAGGCTTTGAGCCCAGGGAAAAGGTGACAGCCTTGGGCTGTCAGGTGCCAATGAGGGGGCACCATTGACCCTAGAACTGGAACAATCGCTTTCTGTCCTGGCACTTTTTCCCTGTGAGGAATCTTCGTCAGTCTGGAAATCTGGGCTGAAAAAAGGCACGTACCCTGACCCGCACCTGGTACTCTCCGTTGTGCTTTGAGCCCAGGGAAAAGGTGGCAGCCTTGGGCTCTCAAATGCCAATGATGGGGCCCCATTACCCCTAGGAAAGGCACAATCGCTTTCTGTGCTAGCACATATTCCCTGGGAGGAATCTTGGTCCGTCTGGAATTCTGGGCTGAAAAACGGCATTATCCCGCACCCGCACTTGGAAAGCTCCGTCGACCTTTGAGCCCAGGGAAAAGGTGGCAGCCTTGGGCTCTCAGGTGCCAAAAGTGCGACCGCATTAACACTAGAAAAGTAACAATCGCTTTCTGTCCTGGCACATTTTCCCTGGCAGGAATCTTCATCCGTCTGGAATGCTGGGCTGAAAAAACCTGCACTTGGCATGCACCGTCGAGCTTTGCGCCCAGGGAAAGGTGGCAGCCTTTGGCTCTCAGGTGCCAATGATGGGGTCCCATTAACCCAGAAAAGGAACAATCCCTTTCTGTCCTGGCACCTTTTCCCAGGGAGGAATCATCGTCCCTCTGGACTTCTGGACTTAAAAAACAGCATGTGGTAGGCACCGTCGGGCTTTCTACCCAGGGAAAAGGTGGCAGCCTTGGACTCTCAGGTGCCAATGATGGGGCCCCATTAACCCAGGAAATGGAAAAATCGCTTTCTGTCTTGGTACCTTTTCCCAGGGTGGAATCTTCCTCTGTCCAGGAAATCTGGGCTGAAAAACTACACTTTCCCTGGCACGAATGTGGCACGCTCCGTCGAGGTTTGCCCCCAGGGAAAAGGTGGCAGTCTTAGGCTCTCAGGTGTCAATCATGGGGCCCCATTAACCCTAGAAAAGGCACAATGGCTTTCTGCCCTGGCACCTTTTCCCTGGGAGGAATCTTCATCCATATTGAATTCTGGGATGAAATACGGCTTTTGCCGGACCCGCACATGGCATGCACCGTCGAGGTTTGAGCCCAGGGAAAAGGTGGCAGCCTTGGGCTCTCAGCTGCCAAAGATGGGGTTGCATTAACTCTAGAAAAGAAACAATCGCTTTCTCTCCTGGCACCTTTTTCCTGGGAGGAATCATCGTTAGTCTGGAATTCAGGGCTGAAAAATCCGCATGTGGCATGCACCGTCGAGCTTTGTGCCCAGGGAAAAGGTGGCAGCCTTCGGCTCTCAGGTGCCAATGATGGGGCCCCATTAAGCCTAGAAAAGGAACAAACACTTTCTGTCCTGGCACTTTTTAGTTGGCAGGAATCTTCATCCGTCTGGAAATCTGGGCTGAAAAATTACGCTTTCCCAGAACCACACCTGGCACACTCCATCGAGCTTTGCGGCCAGGGAAAAGGTTGCAGCCTTGGGCTCTCAGGTGCCAATGATGGTGCCCCGTTACCCCAAGAAAAGGAACAATCCCTTTCTGTCCTGGTACTTTCCCCAGGGAGGAATCATCGTCCCTCTGGAATTCTGGGCTTTAAAAACTGCATGTGGTAGGCACCGTCAGGCTTTCCGCCCAGGGAAAAGGTGGCAGCCTTGGACTCTCAGGTTCCAGTGATGGGGCCCCATTAACCCAGGAAATGTAAAAATCACTTTCTGTCTTGGCACCTTTTCCCAGGGTGGAATCTTCGTCTGTCCGGAAATCTGGGCTGAAAAACTACACTTTCCCTGGCACGAATGTGGCACGCGCCATCGAGGTTTGCCCCCAGGGAAAAGGGGGCAGTCCTGGGCTCTCAGGTGTCAATGATGGGTCCGCATTAACCCTAGAAACTGAACAATCGCTTTCTCCCCTGGCACTTTATCCCAGGGTAGAATCTAAAACCGCCTGGTATTCCAGGCTGGTAAACGGCACTTTCCCTAAACCGCACGTGGCACACTCCGTCGTGCTTTGAGCCCAGAGAAAAGGTGGCACCCTTGGGATCTCAGGTGTCAAAAGTGGGCTCGCATTAACACTAGAAAAAGAACAATCGCATTCTGTCCAGGCACGTTTTCCCTGGCAGGAATCTTCATCCGTCTGGAATTCTGGGTTGAATAACCCGCAAGTGGCACGCACCGTCGGACTTTGAGCCCAGGGAAAAGGTGGCAGCCTTGGGCTCTCAGGTGCCAGTGATGGGGCCCAATTACCCCTAGGAAAGGCACAATCACTTTCTGTCTTGGCACATTTTCCCTGGGAAGAATCTTCGTCTGTCTGGAATTCTGGGCTGAAAAATGGCGCTTTCCCGAACCCGCACTTGGCACGCTCCATCGAGCTTTGAGCCCAGGCAAAAGGTGGCAGCCTTGGACTCTCAGGTGCCAATGATGGGGCACCACTACTCTTAGAAAAGGAACAATCGTTGTCTGTCCCAGCACCTTATCCCTGGGAGGAATCTTGGGCCGTCTGGAATTCTGGGCTGAAAAATGGCATTTTCCCGGAGACGCACGTGCCACGTTCCGTCGAGGTTTGAGTCCAGGGAAAAGGTAGCCACCTTGGGCTCTCAGGTGCCAATGATGGGGTCCCATTAACCTAGAAAAGGAACAAACGCTTTTTGTCCTGGCACATTTTCCCTGGGTGGAATCTTCGTCCGTCTGAAATTCTGGGCTGAAAACCAGCATTTTCCCAGACCCCCACCTCGCCCGCACTGTCGAGCTTTGAGGCCAGAGAAAAAGTGGCAGCTTTGGGCTCTCAGGTGTCAATGATGGAGCCCCATTAACCCTAGAAAAGGAACAATCGCTTTCTGTCCTGACACCTTTTCCCTGGGAGAAATCTTCATCCGTCTAGAATTCTGGGCTGAAAAACCCGCATGTGACATGGACCTTTGGGGTGTGCGCCCAGAGAAAAGGTGGCAGCCTTGGGCTCTCAGGTGTCAATGATGCGGCTGCATTAACCCTAGAAAAGGAACAATCGATTTCTGTCCTGGGAGCCTTTTCCCTGGGAGGAATCATCGTTAGTCTGGAATTCTGGGCTGAAAAAAACGCATGTGGCATGCACCGCCGGGCTTTGCGCCCAGGCAAAAGGTGGCAGCCTTGGCCTCTCAGGTGCCAATGATGGGGCCCCATTATCCCTAGAAAAGGCACAATGGTTTTCTGTCCTGGCACCTTTTCCCTGGGAGGAATCTTCATTGGTCTGGAATTCTGGAATGAGAAACGGCAATTTCCGGGACCCTCACGTAGCACGCATGGTCGAGCTTTGCGCCCAGGGAAAAGGTTGCAGCCTTGGGCTCTCAGGTGCCAATGATGGCGCCCGATTAACCCTGGAAGTGGAACAATCGCTTTCTGTCCTGGGAGCCTCTTCCCTGTGAGGAGTCTTCATCCGTCTGGAATTCGGGGCTGAAAAACGGCACTTTCCCGGACAAGAAAGTGGTACGCGCCGTTGATGTTTGCGCCCACGGAAAAGGTGGCAGCCTTGGGTATTCAGGTGCCAATGATGGGGCACCACTGACCCTAGAAAAGGACAATTCGATTTCTGACCTGGCACCTTTTCCCTGGGAGGTATCTTCGTCTGTCTGGAATTCTGTGCTGAAAAATGGCACTTCCCCGGACCCGCAAGTGGCACGCGCCGTCGACATTTGCGCCCAGGGAAAAGGTGGCAGCCTTGGGCTCTCAGGTGCCAATGATGGGGCCCCGTTAACACTAGAAAAATAACACTTGCTTTCTGTCCTGACACCTTTTCCCAGAGAGGAATCGACTTCCGTCTGGAATTCTGGGCTGAAAAACGGCCCTTTCCCGGACCCGCACATGGTATGCATCGTCAAGCTTTGCACCCAGGGAAAAGGTGGCAGCCTTGGGCTCTCAGGTGCCAATGATGGGGCCCAATTAGCATTACAAAATACAGAATGGCTTTGTCTCCTGGTACCTTTTCCCTCTGAGGAATCTTCATAGGTCTGGAATTCTGGGCTGAAAAATGGCACTTTCCCGGACCCTCACGTGGAACGCTCCGTCAAGCTTTTCGCCCAGGGAAAAGGTGGCAGCCTTGGGCTCTCAGGTGTCAATTTTGGGGCCCCATTAACCCTAGAAAAGGCACAATCGCTTTCTGTCCTGGCACCTTTTCCCTGGGAGAAATCTTCATCGGCCCCGAATTCTGGGATGAGAAACAGCACATTCCTGGACCCGCAAGTGGCACGCACCGTCTAGCTTTGTGCTCAGGGAAAAGGTTGCAGCCTTCGGCTCTCAGGTGCCAATGATGGGTCCCCATTACTCCTAGAAAAGGAGAAATCCATTCCTGTCCTGGCACCTTTTCCCAGGGAGGAATCTTCATCGGTCTGGAATTCTGGAATCAGAAACGGCAATTTTCTGGACCCTCACGTAGCACGCATGGTCGAGCTTTGCACCCAGGGTATAGGAGGCAACCTTGGGCTCTCAGGTGCCAATGATGGGGCCCGATTAACCCTAGAAATGGAACAATCACTTTCTGTCCTGGGAGCCCTTTCCCTGGGAGGAGTCTTGATCCGTCTGGAATTCAGGGCTGAAAAATGGCACTTTCCCGCACCCGCACAGGGTACGCACCGTCGAGCTTTGCACCCAGGGAAAAGGTGGCAGCCTTGGGCTCTAAAGTGCCAAATATGGGGACCCATTATCCCCAGAAAAAGCACAATGGCTTTCTGTCCTGACACCTTTTCCCTGGGAGGAATTGACTTCCGTCTGGAATTCTGGGCTGAAAACGGCTCTTTCCCTTACCCGCATGTGGCACGCACCGTCGAGCTTTGCGCCCAGGGAAAAGGTTGCAGCCTTGGGCTCTCAGGTGCCAAAGATGGGACCCCATTACCCCTAGAAAAGGCACAATGGCTTTCTGTCCTGACACCTTTTCCCAGAGAGGAATCGACTTCCGTCTGGAATTCTGGGCTGAAAAACGGCCCTTTCCCGGACCCGCACGGGGTATGCACCGTCGAGCTTTGCACCCAGGGAAAAGGTGGCAGCCTTGGGCTCTCAGGTGCCAATGATGTGGCCCCTTAAACCTAGAAATGGAACAATCCCTTTCTGTCCTGGCACCTTTTCCCAGGGAGGAATCAACGTCCCTCTGGACTTCCGGACTTAAAAAACAGCATGTGGTAGGCACCGTCAGGCTTTCCGCCCAGGGAAAAGGTGGCAGCCTTGGACTCTCAGGTGCCAATGATGGGGCCCCATTAACCCAGGAAATGTAAAATCGCTTTCTGTCCTGGCAGCTTTTCCCAGGGTGGAATCTTCGTCTGTCCGGAAATCTGGGCTGAAAAACTACACTTTCCCTGGCACGAATGTGGCACGCTCCGTCAGGCTTTGAGCCCAGGGAAAAGGTGACAGCCTTGGGCTCTCAGGTGCCAAAAGTGCGGCCACATTAACACTAGAAAAGTAACAATCGCTTACTGTCCTGGCACATTTTCCCTGGCAGGAATCTTCATCCGTCTGGAATTCTGGGCTAAAAAACCTGCACTTGGCACGCTCCGTCAAGCTTTGCGCCCAGGGAAAAGGTGGCAGCCTTGGGCTCTCAGGTGCCAGTGATTGGGCCCCATTAACCCAAGAAGTGGACCAATCCCTTTCTCTCCTGGCACCTTTTCCCAGGGAGGAATCATCGTCCCTCTGGAATTCTGGGCTTTAAAAACTACACTTTCCGTGGCCTGAATGTGGCATGCTCCGTCGAGGTTTGAGCCCAGGGAAAAGGTGCCAATGACGGGGCCCCATTAAACCTAGAAATGGAACAATCGTTTTCTGTCCAGGAACTTTATCCCAGGGTAGAATCTAAAAACTTCTGGAATTCTGGGCTGATAAACAGCACGTTCCCTGACCTGCACCTGGTACCCTCCGTCGTGCTTTGAGGCCAGGGAAAAGGTGGCAGCCTTGGGCTCTCAGGTGCCAATGATGGTGCCCCGTTACCCCAAGAAAAGGAACAATCCCTTTCTGTCCTAGCACCTTTTCCCTGGGAGGAATCTTGGTCCATCTGGAATTCTGGGCTGAAAAAAGGCTCTTTACCTGACCCGCAGGTGGCACGCACCGTCGATCTTTGAGCCCAGGGAAAAGGTGGCAGTCTTGGGCTCTCAGGTGGCAATGATGGGGCCCCATTAACCCAAGAAATGGAACAATCCCTTTCTGTCCTGGCATTTTTTCCCAGGGAGGAATCATCCTCCGTCTGGAATTCTGGGCTTAAAAAACAGCATGTGGCATGCACCGTCCGGCTTTGTGGCAAGGGAAAATATGGCGGCCTTGGACTCTCAGGTGCCAATGATGGGGCCCATTAACCCAAGAAATGTAAAAATCGCTTTCTGTCCTGGCACCTCTTCCCTGGGAGGAATCTTCATCTGTCTGGAATTCTGGGCTGAAAAAAGGCACTTACCCTGACCCGCACCTGGCACACTCCGCCGAGCTTTGAGCCCAGGAAAAAGGTGGCAGCTTTGGGCCCTCAGCTGCCAATGATGGGGCCCCATTACCCCTAGAAAAAGGCACAATCACTTTCTGTGCTAGTACCTATTCCGTGGGAGGAATCTTGGTTCATCTGTAATTCTGGGCTGAAAAGCGGCACTTTCCCTAACCAGCACTTGGCATGCTCCATCAAGCTTTGAGCCCAGGGAAAAGGTGGCAGCCTTGGGCTCTCAGCTGCCAAAATTGGGGCCGCATTAACACTAGAAAAATAACAATCGCGTTCTATCCGGGCACATTTTCCCTGGGAGGAATCTTCATCCGTCTGGATTTCTGGGCTAAAAAGCCCGCAAGTGGCACACACCATCGGGCATTGCGCCCAGGGAAAAGGTGGCAGCCTTCGGCTCTCATGTGCCAATGATGGGGCCCCATTATTCTTAGAAACGGCACAATTGCTTTCTGTCCTGGCACGTTTTCCCTGGGAGGAATCTTCATCGGTCTGGAATTCTGGGAATAAAAACGTCATTTGCCGGACCCACACCTGGCATGCACTGTCGAGCTTTGAGCCCATGGTAAAGGTGGCAGCCTTGGGCTCTCAGGTGCCAATGATGGGGTCCCATTAACCTTAGAAAAGGAACAATAGCTTTCTGTCCTGGCGAGTTTCTCCCAGGGTGAAATCATCGTCCGTCCGGAATTCTGGGCTGAATAAAGGGCATGTGGCACGCACTGTCAGGCTTTGAGCCCAGGGAAAAGGTGGCAGTCTTGGGCTCTCAGCTGCCAAAGATGGGGCTGCATTAATGCTAGAAAAGGAACAATCGCTTTCTGTCCTGGCACATTTTCCCTGCGAGGAATCTTCATCCGTCTGGAAATCTGGTCTGAAAAACCCGCAAATGGCACGCACCGTCGGGCTTTGCGTCCAGGAAAAAGTGACAGCCTTGGGGTCTCAGGTGGCAGTGAGGGGCCCCAATTAACCCTAGACCTGAAACACTCGCTTTCTGTCCTGGCACCTTTTTCCCGGGAGGAATCTTCATCCATCTGGAATTCGGGGATGAAAAACTGCATTTGCTGGACCCGCGCATGGCATGCACCGTCGAGGCTTGAGCCCAGGAAAAAGGTCGCAGCCTTCGGCTCTCAGGTGCCAATGATGGGGCCCCATTAACCCTAGAAAAGGAACAATCGCTTTCTCTCCTGGCACCTTTTCCCAGGGAGGAATCATCGTCCGTCTGGAATTCTGGGCTGAACAAACCGCACTTGGCACGCTCTGTCGAGCTTTGAGCCCAGGGAAAAGGTGCAGCCTTCGGCTCTCAGGTGGCAATGATGGGGCCCCATTAACCCTAGAAAAGAAACAATCGCTTTCTGTCCTGGCACCTTTTCCCTGGAAGCAATTTTGGGCCATCTGGAAATCTGGGTTGAAAAATTACGCTTTCCAGAACCGCACCTGGCACACTCCGTCGAGCTTTGAGGCCAGGGGAAAGGCGGCAGGCTTGGGCTGCCATGTGCCAATGATGTGGCCCCTTAAACCTAGAAATAGAACAATCACTTTCTGTCTTGGCGCTTTATCCCAGGGTAGAATCTAAAACCGCCTGGTATTCCGGGCTGGTAAACGGCACTTTCCCTAAACCGCACGTGGTACACTCCGTCGTGCTTTGAGCCCAGAGAAAAGGTGGCACCCTTGGGATCTCAGGTGTCAAAAGTGGGCTCGCATTAACACTAGAAAAAGAACAATCGCATTCTGTCCAGGCACGTTTTCCCTGGCAGGAATCTTCATCCGTCTGGAATTCTGGGTTGAATAACCCACAAGTGGCACGCACCGTCGGACTTTGAGCCCAGGGAAAAGGTGGCAGCCTTGGGCTCTCAGGTGCCAATGCTGGGGCCCAATTACCCCTAGGAAAGGCACAATCACTTTCTGTCTTGGCACATTTTCCTTGGGAAGAATCTTCATCTGTCTGGAATTCTGGGCTGAAAAATGACACTTTCCGGAACCCGCACTTGGTACGCTCTATCGAGCTTTGAGCCCAGGCAAAAGGTGGCAGCCTTGGACTCTCAGGTGCCAATGATGGGGCACCACTACTCTTAGAAAAGGAACAATCGTTGTCTGTCCCAGCACCTTATCCCTGGGAGGAATCTTGGGCCATCTGGAATTCTGGGCTGAAAAACGGCATTTTCCCGGAGACGCACGTGCCACGTTCCGTCGAGGTTTGAGTCCAGGGAAAAGGTAGCCACCTTGGGCTCTCAGGTGCCAATGATGGGGTCCCATTAACCTAGAAAAGGAACAAACGCCTTTTGTCCTGGCACATTTTCCCTGGGAGGAATCTTCGTCCGTCTGAAATTCTGGGCTGAAAACCGGCATTTTCCCAGACCCCCACCTCGCCCGCACTGTCGAGCTTTGAGGCCAGAGAAAAAGTGGCAGCTTTGGGCTCTCAGGTGTCAATGATGGAGCCCCATTAACCCTAGAAAAGGAACAATCGCTTTCTGTCCTGACACCTTTTCCCTGGGAGGAATCTTCATCCATCTAGAATTCTGGGCTGAAAAACCCGCATGTGACATGGACCTTTGGGGTGTGCGCCCAGAGAAAAGGTGGCAGCCTTGGGCTCTCAGGTGTCAATGATGCGGCTGCATTAACCCTAGAAAAGGAACAATCGATTTCTGTCCTGGGAGCCTTTTCCCTGGGAGGAATCATCGTTAGTCTGGAATTCTGGGCTGAAAAAAACGCATGTGGCATGCACCGCCGGGCTTTGCGCCCAGGCAAAAGGTGGCAGCCTTGGCCTCTCAGGTGCCAATGATGGGGCCCCATTATCCCTAGAAAAGGCACA
Source organism: Pithys albifrons albifrons (assembly GCF_047495875.1). Classification (NCBI taxonomy): domain Eukaryota; kingdom Metazoa; phylum Chordata; class Aves; order Passeriformes; family Thamnophilidae; genus Pithys; species Pithys albifrons. Next base: position 440,196 of record NC_092469.1, on the reverse strand, counting down.
ATGGTTTTCTGTCCTGGCACCTTTTCCCTGGGAGGAATCTTCATTGGTCTGGAATTCTGGAATGAGAAACGGCAATTTCCGGGACCCTCACGTAGCACGCATGGTCGAGCTTTGCGCCCAGGGAAAAGGTTGCAGCCTTGGGCTCTCAGGTGCCAATGATGGCGCCCGATTAACCCTAGAAGTGGAACAATCGCTTTCTGTCCTGGGAGCCTCTTCCCTGCGAGGAGTCTTCATCCGTCTGGAATTCAGGGCTGAAAAATGGCACTTTCCCGGACAAGAAAGTGGTACGCGCCGTTGATGTTTGCGCCCACGGAAAAGGTGGCAGCCTTGGGTATTCAGGTGCCAATGATGGGGCACCACTGACCCTAGAAAAGGACAATTCGATTTCTGACCTGGCACCTTTTCCCTGGGAGGTATCTTCGTCCGTCTGGAATTCTGTGCTGAAAAATGGCACTTCCCCGGACCCGCAAGTGGCACGCGCCGTCGACATTTGCGCCCAGGGAAAAGGTGGCAGCCTTGGGCTCTCAGGTGCCAATGATGGGGCCCCGTTAACACTAGAAAAATAACACTTGCTTTCTGTCCTGGCACCTTTTCCCAGAGAGGAATTGACTTCCGTCTGGAATTCTGAGCTGAAAAACGGCCCTTTCCCGGACCCGCACAGGGTATGCATCGTCAAGCTTTGCACCCAGGGAAAAGGTGGCAGCCTTGGGCTCTCAGGTGCCAATGATGGGGCCCAATTAGCATTACAAAATACACAATGGCTTTGTCTCCTGGTACCTTTTCCCTCTGAGGAATCTTCATAGGTCTGGAATTCTGGGCTGAAATATGGCACTTTCCCGGACCTGCATGTGGAACGCTCCGTCGAGCTTTGCGCCCAGGGAAAAGGTGGCAGCCTTGGGCTCTCAGGTGTCAATTTTGGGGCCCCATTAACCCTAGAAAAGGCACAATCTCTTTCTGTCCTGGCACCTTTTCCCTGGGAGAAATCTTCATCGGCCCCGAATTCTGGGAGGAGAAACAGCACATTCCTGGACCCGCAAGTGGCACGCACCGTCGAGCTTTGTGCTCACGGAAAAGGTTGAAGCCTTCGGCTCTCAGGTGCCAATGATGGGTCCCCATTACTCCTAGAAAAGGAGAAATCGATTCCTGTCCTGGCACCTTTTCCCAGGGAGGAATCTTCATCGGTTTGGAATTCTGGTCTGAGAATCGGCACTTTCCTGGACCCGCAAGTGGAACGCACCATCGAGCTTTGCGTCCAGGGAAAAGGTGGCAGTCTTGGGCTCTCAGGTGCCAATGATGGGGCCCCATTACCTTTACAAAAAGCACAATGGCTTTCTGTCCTGGCACCTTTTCCCTGGGAGGAGTCTTCATTGGTCTGGAATTCTGGGCTGTAAAATGGCACTTTCTGGGACCAGCACGTGGCACGCACTGTCATGCTTTGCGCCCAGGGAAAAGGAGCAACCTCTGGCTCTCAGATGCCAATGACGGGCCCCCATTAACACAAGAAATGGAACAATCGCTTTCTGTCCTGGGAGCCTTTTCCCTGGGAGGAGTCGTCATCCGTCTGGAATTCTGGGCTGAACAAAGCACTTTCTCTGACCTGCACGTGGCAGACACCATCTAGCTTTGCACCCAGGGAAAAGGTGGCAGCCTTGGGCTCTCAGGTGCCAATGATGGGTCCCCGTTAACACTAGATAAATAACAATCGCTTTCTGTCCTGGCACCTTTCCCTGGAAGGAATTTTCGTCCGTCTGGAATTCTGGGCTGAAAAACGGTCCTTCCCCGGACCTACAAGTGGAACGCACCGTCGAGCTTTGCGCCCAGGAAAAAGGTGGAAGCCTTGGGCTCTCAGGTGCCAATGATGGGGCCCCATTACCCCTAGAAAAGGAACAATCGCTTTCTGTTTTGGCACCTTTTCTCTGGGAGGAATCTTCATTCGTCTGGAATTCTGGGCTGAAAACGGCTCTTTCCCTTACCCGCATGTGGCACGCACCGTCGAGCTTTGCGCCCAGGGAAAAGGTGGTAGCTCTGGGCTCTCAGGTGCCAAAGATGGGGCCCCATTATCTCTAGAAAAGGCACAATGGCTTTCTGTCCTGGCACCTTTTCCCAGGGAGGAATCGACTTCCGTCTGGAATTCTGGGATGAGAAACGGCCCTTTCCCGGACCCGCACAGGGTATGCATCGTCAAGCTTTGCACCCAGGGAAAAGGTGGCAGCCTTGGGCTCTCAGGTGCCAATGATGGGGCCCAATTAGCATTACAAAATACACAATGGCTTTGTCTCCTGGTACCTTTTCCCTCTGAGGAATCTTCATAGGTCTGGAATTCTGGGCTGAAAAAAGGCACATTCCTGGACCCGAACGTGGAACGCTCCGTCGAGCTTTGCGCCCAGGGAAAAGGTGGCAGCTTTGGGCTCTCAGGTGTCAATTTTGGGGCCCCATTAAACTTAGAAAAGGAACAATTGCTTTCTGTCCTGGCACCTTTTCCCTGGGAGAAATCTTCATCGACCTCGAATTCTGGGATGAGAAACAGCACATTCCTGGACCCGCAAGTGGCACGCACCGTCGAGCTTTGCGCTCAGGGAAAAGGTGGCAGCCTTCGGCTCTCAGGTGCCAATAATGGGTCCCCATTAACCCTAGAAAAGGAGAAATCCATTCCTGTCCTGGCACCTTTTCCCAGGGAGGAATCTTCATCGGTCTAGAATTCTGGAATGAGAAACGGCAATTTCCCGGACCCTCACGTAGCACGCATGGTCGAGCTTTGCGCCCAGGGTATAGGAGGCAACCTTGGGCTCTCAGGTGCCAATGATGGAGCCCGATTAACCCTAGAAATGGAACAATCGCTTTCTGTCCTGGGAGCCTCTTCCCTGGGAGGAGTCTTCATCCGTCTGGAATTCAGGGCTGAAAAGCAGCACTTTCCCGGACAAGAAAGTAGTACACGCCGTTGATGTTTGCGCCCACGGAAAACGTGGCAGCCTTGGGTATTCAGGTGCCAATGATGGGGCACCATTGACCCTAGAAAAGGACAATTCGTTTTCTGACCTGGCACCTTTTCTCTGGGAGATATCTTCGTCCGTCTGGAATTCTGGGCTGAAAAATGGCACTTCCCCGGACCCGCAAGTGGCACGCGCCGTCGACATTTGCGCCCAGGCAAAAGGTGGCAGCCTTAGGGCTCTCAGGTGCCAATGATGGGGTCCCATTAAGCCTAGAAAAGGAGAAATCTATTCCTGTCCTGGCACCTTTTCCCTGGGAGGAATCTTCATCGGTCTGGAATTCCGGAATGAGAAACGGCAATTTCTGGGACCAGCGCGTGGCACGCACTGTCGTGCTTTGCACCCAGGGAAAAGGAGGCAACCTCTGGCTCTCAGATGCCAATGACGGACCCCCATTAACACTAGAAATGGAACAATCGCTTTCTGTCCTGGGAGCCTTTTACCTGGGAGGAGTCGTCATCCGTCTGGATTCTGGGCTGAACAAAGCACTTTCTCTGACCTGCACGTGGCAGGCACCATCCAGCTTTGCACCCAGGGAAAAGGTGGCAGCCTTGGGCTCTCAGGTGCCAATGATGAGGCCACGTTAAGACTAGATAAATATCAATCGCTTTCTGTCCTGGCACCTTTTCCCTGGGAGGAATTTTGGTCCGTCTGGAATTCTGGGCTTAAAAACGGCATTCCCCGGGCCCGCAATTGGAACGCACCGTCGAGCTTTGCGCCCAGGCAAAAGGTGGCAAACTTGGGCTCTCAGGTGCCAATGATGGGGCCCCATTACCCCTAGAAAAAGAACAATCGCTTTCTGTCCTGGGAGCCTCTTCCCTGTGAGTGGTCTTCATCCCTCTGGTATTCAGGGCTGAAAACGGTACTTTCCCGGACAAGAAAGTGGTACGTGCCATTGATGTTTGCGCCCACGGAAACATATTTCAGGGCACATATTTCTTATGGTTTTCAAAAGTAAATCATATGCATCTAAAACTCCAGGGCTGGAGTTTGCTTTCACGATGAAAAGCACTCTTGTTCCTTGGGGGAAGCTCAACGATCAAAATGCAACTTTGCTTTGCTAACAAGTGAAACAGTCGATTCCTGTCAGACAGAAGGCATCAGGACACAGTATTCTTATGGCTCTGGCTAGTGAATCACATGCATCAGAGAATCCAGGACTGGAGCTCTCCTTCTGGATGCAAAGCACAGTTGTTCCTTAGGGGAAGTACAGCTCGCAAAGAATAGCATTTTTCTGCTAACAAGTGAAACAGCCGATTCCTGCCAGAAAGAATGTATCAGGACACATATTTCTTATGGCTTTAGAAAGATTCTCATATGCATCTGAGAATCCAGGACTGGATCTTTCTTTCTCCGTGAAAATCAACCTTGTTCTTTAGGGGAAGCTCATCTCGCAAACTTTTCAATGTGCAATTTTCAGTGCAACTTTTCGTTGCTAACAAGAGAAACAGCTGATTCTTGCAAGACAGAAGGCATACGGACATACATTTCTTATGGCTTTGATAAGTGAATCATATGCATTCGAGAATGCAGGCCTGGTGCTTTCTTTCTTGGTGAAAACACAGTTGTTACGTACGGGAAGCTCGTATCCCAAAGTGCACCTTTGCTCTTCTAACACGTGAAACTCTTGATTTCTGACAGACAGGAGACATCAGGGCACATATTTCTTATGGTTTTGGAAACTAAATCATATGCATCTAAAACTCCAGGGCTGGAGTTTGCTTTCACGGTGCAAAGCACTGTTGTTACTTAGGGGAAGCTCAACGAGCAAAGTGCAACTTTGCTTTGCTAACAAGTGAAACAGTCGATTCCTGTCAGACAGAAGGCATCAGGACATAGTATTCTTTTGGCTCTGGTTAGTGAGTCACCTGCAACAGAGAATCCGGAACTGGAGCCCTCTTTCTGGATGCAAAGCACAGTTGTTCCTTAGGGGAAGTTCTGCTTGTAAAGAGTAGCATTTTTCGGCTAACAAGTGAAACAGTCGATTCCTGCCAGAAAGAATGTATCAGGACACATATTTATTATGGCTTTAGAAGGATTCTCATAAGCATCTGAGAATCCAGGACTGGATCTTTCTTTCTCGGTAAAAAACAACCTTGTTCCTCAGGGGAAGCTCATCTCGCAAAGTGCAACTTTTCGTTGCTAACAAGAGAAACAGCTGATTCTTGCAAGATAGAAGGCATAAGGACACACATTTCTTATGGCTTTGGTAAGTGAATAATATGAATCTGAGAATCCAGGCCTGGATCTTTCTGTCTCAGGAAAAACAACTTTGTTCCTTATGGGAAGCTCAACTCGCAAACTGCAACTTTTCGTTGCTAACAAGAGAAGCAGCTGATTCTTGCAAGCAAGAAGGCATACGGACACACATTTCTTATGGCTTTGATTAGTGAATAATATGCATCTGAGAATCCAGGCCTGTATCTTTCTTTCTTGGTGAAAAACATCTTTGTTCCTTAGGGGAAGCTCATCTCACAAAGTGCAACTTTTCGTTGCTCACAAGAGAAACAGCTGATTCTTGCAGAGAGAAAGCAAAAGGACACACATTTCTTATGCCTTTGGTTAGTGAATAATATGCATTCGAGAATCCAGGCCTGGATCTTTCTGTCTCAGGAAAAACAACTTTGTTCCTTAGGGGAAGCTCAACTCGCAAACTGCAACTTTTCGTTGCTCACAAGAGAAACAGCTGATTCTTGCAAGACAGAAGGCATACGGACATACATTTCTTATGGCTTTGATAAGTGAATCATATGCATTCGAGAATCCAGGCCTGGAGCTTTCTTTCTTGGTGAAAACACAGTTGTTACGTACGGGAAGCTCGTAGCGCAAAGTGCACCTTTGCTCTTCTAACACGTGAAACTCTTGATTTCTGACAGACAGGAGACATCAGGGCACATATTTCTTATGGTTTTGGAAACTAAATCATATGCATCTAAAACTCCAGGGCTGGAGTTTGCTTTCACGGTGCAAAGCACTGTTGTTCCTTAGGGGAAGCGCAACGAGCAAAGTGCAACTTTGCTTTGCTAACAAGTGAAACAGTCGATTCCTGTCAGACAGAAGGCATCAGGACATAGTATTCTTTTGGCTCTGGTTAGTGAGTCACCTGCAACAGAGAATCCGGAACTGGAGCCCTCTTTCTGGATGCAAAGCACAGTTGTTCCTTAGGGGAAGTTCTGCTTGTAAAGAGTAGCATTTTTCGGCTAACAAGTGAAACAGTCGATTCCTGCCAGAAAGAATGTATCAGGACACATATTTATTATGGCTTTAGAAGGATTCTCATAAGCATCTGAGAATCCAGGACTGGATCTTTCTTTCTCGGTAAAAAACAACCTTGTTCCTCAGGGGAAGCTCATCTCGCAAAGTGCAACTTTTCGTTGCTAACAAGAGAAACAGCTGATTCTTGCAAGATAGAAGGCATAAGGACACACATTTCTTATGGCTTTGGTAAGTGAATAATATGAATCTGAGAATCCAGGCCTGGATCTTTCTGTCTCAGGAAAAACAACTTTGTTCCTTATGGGAAGCTCAACTCGCAAACTGCAACTTTTCGTTGCTAACAAGAGAAGCAGCTGATTCTTGCAAGCAAGAAGGCATACGGACACACATTTCTTATGGCTTTGATTAGTGAATAATATGCATCTGAGAATCCAGGCCTGTATCTTTCTTTCTTGGTGAAAAACAACTTTGTTCCTTAGGGGAAGCTCATCTCACAAAGTGCAACTTTTCGTTGCTCACAAGAGAAACAGCTGATTCTTGCAGAGAGAAAGCAAAAGGACACACATTTCTTATGCCTTTGGTTAGTGAATAATATGCATTAGAGAATCCAGGCCTGGATCTTTCTGTCTCAGGAAAAACAACTTTGTTCCTTAGGGGAAGCTCAACTCGCAAACTGCAACTTTTCATTGCTAACAAGAGAAACAGCTGATTCTTGCAAGACAGAAGGCATACGGACATACATTTCTTATGGCTTTGATAAGTGAATCATATGCATTCGAGAATCCAGGCCTGGAGCTTTCTTTCTTGGTGAAAACACAGTTGTTACGTACGGGAAGCTCGTAGCGCAAGGTGCACCTTTGCTCTTCTAACACGTGAAACTCTTGATTTCTGACAGACAGGAGACATCAGGGCACATATTTCTTATGGTTTTGGAAACTAAATCATATGCATCTAAAACTCCAGGGCTGGAGTTTGCTTTCACGGTGCAAAGCACTGTTGTTCCTTAGGGGAAGCTCAACGAGCAAAGTGCAACTTTGCTTTGCTAACAAGTGAAACAGTCGATTCCTGCCAGAAAGAATGTAGTAGGACACACATTTCTTATGGCTTTAGAAAGAGTCTCATATGCATCTGAGAATCCAGGACTGGATCTTTCTTTCTCGGTGAAAAACAACCTTTTTCCTTAGGGGAAGCTCATCTCGCAATGTGCAACTTTTCGTTGCTAACAAGAGAAACAGCTGATTCTTGCAAGACAGAAGGCATACGGACACACATTTCTTATGGTTTTGATAAGTGAATAATATACATCTGAGAATCCAGGCCTGTATCTTTCTTTCTCGGTGAAAAACAACCTTGTTCCTTAGGGGAAGCTCATCTCGCAATGTGCAACTTTTCGTTGCTAACAAGAGAAACAGTAGATTCTTGCAAGACAGAAAGCAAAGGCACACACATTTCTTATGGCTTTGATAAGTGAATCATATGCATTCGAGAATGCAGGTCTGGAGCTTTCTTTCTCGGTGAAAACACAGTTGTTACATACGGGAAGCTCGTAGCGCAAAGTGCACCTTTGCTCTTCTAACACGTGAAACTCTTGATTTCTTACAGACAGGAGACATCAGGGCACATATTTCTTATGGTTTTGGAAAATAAATCATATGCATCTAAAACTCGAGGAATGGAGCTTGCTTTCACGGTGCAAAGCACTGTTTTTACTTAGGGGAAGCTCAACTAGCAAAGTGCAGGTTTCCTTTGCTAACAAGTGAAACAGTCGATTCCTGTCAGACAGAAGGCATCAGGACACAGTATTCTTTTGGCTCTGGCTAGTGAATCACATGCATCAGAGAATCCAGGACTGGATCTTGCTTTCTTGGTGAAAACACAGTTGTTACGCACGGGAAGTTCCTAGCGCAAAGTGCACCTTTGCTCTTCTAACACGTGAAACTCTTGATTTCTTACAGACAGGAGACATCAGGGCAAATATTTCTTATGGTTTTGGAAACTAAATCATATACATCTAAAACTCCAGGGCTTGAGCTTGCTTTCACGGTGCAAAGCACTGTTGTTCCGTAGGGGAAGCGCAACGAGCAAAGTGCAACTTTGCTTTGCTAACAAGTGAAACAGTCGATTCCTGTCAGACAGAAGGCATCAGGACACAGTATTCCTATGGCTCTGGTTAGTGAATCACATCCATCAGAGAATGCAAGACTGGAGCCCTCTTTCTGGATGCAAAGCACAGTTGTTCCATAGGGGAAGTTCAGCTCGCAAAGAGTAGCATTTTTCTGCTAACAAGTGAAACAGTCGATTCCTGCCAGAAAGAATGTAGCAGAAAACATATTTCTTATGGCTTTAGAAAGATTCTCCTATGCGTCTGAGAATCCAGGACTGGATCTTTCTTTCTCGGTGAAAACCAACCTTGTTCCTTAGGGGAAGCTCATCTCGCAATGTGCAAATTTTCGTTGCTAACAAGAGAAACAGCTGATTCTTGCAAGACAGAAAGCATAAGGACACACATTTCTATGGCTTTGGTAAGTGAATAATATGCATCTGAGAATCCAGGCCTGAATGTTTCTTTCTCGGTGAAAAACAACTTTGTTCCTTAGGGGAAGATCAACTCGCAAAGTGCAACTTTTCGTTGCTAACAAGAGAAACAGCTGATTCTTGCAAGACAGAGGGCATAAGGACATATATTTCTTATGGCTTTGATAAGTGAATCATATGCATTCGAGAATCCAGGCCTAGAGCTTTCTTGGTGAAAACACAGTTGTTACGTACGGGAAGCTCGTATCCCAAAGTGCACCTTTGCTCTTTTAACACGTGAAACTCTTGATTTCTGCCAGACAGGAGACATCAGGGCACATATTTCTTATGGTTTTGGAAACTAAATCATATACATCTAAAACTCCAGGGCTGGAGCTTGCTTTCACTGTGCAAAGCACTGTTGTTCCTTAGGGGAAGCTCAACGAGCAAAGTGCAACTTTGCTTTGCTAACAAGTGAAACAGTCGATTCCTGTCAGACAGAAGGCATCAGGACACAGTATTCCTATGGCTCTGGTTAGTGAATCACATGCATCAGAGAATCCAGGACTGGAGCTCTCTTTCTGGATCCATAGCACAGTTGTTCCTTAGGGGAAGCTCATCTCGCAAACTGCAACTTTTCGTTGCTAACAAGAGAAACAGCTGATTCTTGCAAGACAGAAAGCAAGAGGACACACATTTCTTATGCCTTTGGTAAGTGAATAATATGCAGCTGAGAATCCAGGACTAGATCTTTCTTTCTCAGGAAAAACAACTTTGTTCCTTAGGGGAAGCTCAACTCGCAAACTGCCACTTTTCGTTGCTAACCAGAGAAGCAGCTGATTCTTGCAAGATAGAAGGCATCAGGACACACATTACTTATGGCTTTGGTAAGTGAATAATATGCATCTGAGAATCCAGGACTGGATCCTTCTTTCTCGGTGAAAAGAACTTTGCTTCCTATGGGAAGCTCAACTCGCAAAGTGCAACTTTTCGTTGCTAACAAGAGAAACAGTAGATTCTTGCAAGACAGAAAGCAAGAGGACACACATTTCTTATGCCTTTGGTAAGTGAATAATATGCATCTGAGAATCCAGGCCTGGATCTTTCTGTCTCAGGAAAAACAACTTTGTTCCTTAGGGGAAGCTCAACTCGCAAACTGCAACTTTTCGTTGCTAACAAGAGAAACAGCTGATTCTTGCAGGACAGAAGGCATAAGGACACATATTTCTTATGGCATTGATAAGTGAATCATATGCATTCGAGAATGCAGGTCTGGAGCTTTCTTTCTTGGTGAAAACACAGTTGTTATGTACGGGAAGCTCGTAGCGCAAAGTGCACCTTTGCTCTTATAACACGTGAAGCTCGATTTCTGCCAGACAGGAGACATCAGGGCACATATTTCTTATGGTTTTGGAAACTAAATCATATGCATCTAAAACTCCAGGGCTGGAGTTTCTTTCACGGGCAAAGCACTGTTGTTCCTTAGGGGAAGCTCAACGAGCAAAGTGCAACTTTGCTTGGCTAACAAGTGAAACAGTCGATTCCTGTCAGACAGAAGGCATCAGGACACAGTATTCTCATGGCTCTGGCTAGTGAATCACATGCAACAGAGAATCCAGGACTGGAGCCCTCTTTCTGGAAGCAAAGTACAGTTGTTCTTTGGGGGAAGTTCTGCTTGTAAAGAGTAGCATTTTTCGGCTAACAAGTGAAACAGTCGATTCCTGCCAGAAAGAATGTATCAGGACTCATATTTCTTATGGCTTTAGAAAGATTCTCATATGCATCTGAGAATCCAGGACTGGATCTTTCTTTCTCGGTAAAAAACAACCTTGTTCCTTAGGGGAAGCTCATCTCGCAATGTGCAACTTTTCGTTGCTAACAAGAGAAACAGTAGATTCTTGCAAGACAGAAAGCAAAAGCACACACATTTCTTATGGCTTTGATAAGTGAATCATATGCATTCGAGAATGCCGGTCTGGAGCTTTCTTTCTCGGTGAAAACACAGTTGTTTCGTACGGGAAGCTCGTAGCGCAAAGTGCACCTTTGCTCTTCTAACACGTGAAACTCTTGATTTCTGACAGACAGGAGACATCAGGACACATATTTCTTATGGTTTTGGAAACTAAATCATATACATCTAAAACTCCAGGGCTGGAGCTTGCTTTCACTGTGCAAAGCACTGTTGTTCCTTAGGGGAAGCTTAACGAGCAAAGTGCAACTTTGCTTTGCTAACAAGTGAAACAGTCGATTCCTGCCAGAAAGAATGTAGTAGGACACACATTTCTTATGGCTTTAGAAAGAGTCTCATATGCATCTGAGAATCCAGGACTGGATCTTTCTTTCTCGGTGAAAAACAACCTTTTTCCTTAGGGGAAGCTCATCTCGCAATGTGCAACTTTTCGTTGCTAACAAGAGAAACAGCTGATTCTTGCAAGACAGAAGGCATAAGGACACACATTTCTTATGGTTTTGATAAGTGAATAATATGCATCTGAGAATCCAGGCCTGTATCTTTCTTTCTCGGTGAAAAACAACCTTGTTCCTTAGGGGAAGCTCATCTCGCAATGTGCAACTTTTCGTTGCTAACAAGAGAAACAGTAGATTCTTGCAAGACAGAAAGCAAAGGCACACACATTTCTTATGGCTTTGATAAGTGAATCATATGCATTCGAGAATGCAGGTCTGGAGCTTTCTTTCTCGGTGAAAACACAGTTGTTACATACGGGAAGCTCGTAGCGCAAAGTGCACCTTTGCTCTTCTAACACGTGAAACTCTTGATTTCTTACAGACAGGAGACATCAGGGCACATATTTCTTATGGTTTTGGAAAATAAATCATATGCATCTAAAACTCGAGGAATGGAGCTTGCTTTCACGGTGCAAAGCACTGTTTTTACTTAGGGGAAGCTCAACTAGCAAAGTGCAGGTTTCCTTTGCTAACAAGTGAAACAGTCGATTCCTGTCAGACAGAAGGCATCAGGACACAGTATTCTTTTGGCTCTGGCTAGTGAATCACATGCATCAGAGAATCCAGGACTGGATCTTGCTTTCTTGGTGAAAACACAGTTGTTACGCACGGGAAGTTCCTAGCGCAAAGTGCACCTTTGCTCTTCTAACACGTGAAACTCTTGATTTCTTACAGACAGGAGACATCAGGGCAAATATTTCTTATGGTTTTGGAAACTAAATCATATACATCTAAAACTCCAGGGCTTGAGCTTGCTTTCACGGTGCAAAGCACTGTTGTTCCGTAGGGGAAGCGCAACGAGCAAAGTGCAACTTTGCTTTGCTAACAAGTGAAACAGTCGATTCCTGTCAGACAGAAGGCATCAGGACACAGTATTCCTATGGCTCTGGTTAGTGAATCACATCCATCAGAGAATGCAAGACTGGAGCCCTCTTTCTGGATGCAAAGCACAGTTGTTCCATAGGGGAAGTTCAGCTCGCAAAGAGTAGCATTTTTCTGCTAACAAGTGAAACAGTCGATTCCTGCCAGAAAGAATGTAGCAGAAAACATATTTCTTATGGCTTTAGAAAGATTCTCCTATGCGTCTGAGAATCCAGGACTGGATCTTTCTTTCTCGGTGAAAACCAACCTTGTTCCTTAGGGGAAGCTCATCTCGCAATGTGCAAATTTTCGTTGCTAACAAGAGAAACAGCTGATTCTTGCAAGACAGAAAGCATAAGGACACACATTTCTATGGCTTTGGTAAGTGAATAATATGCATCTGAGAATCCAGGCCTGAATGTTTCTTTCTCGGTGAAAAACAACTTTGTTCCTTAGGGGAAGATCAACTCGCAAAGTGCAACTTTTCGTTGCTAACAAGAGAAACAGCTGATTCTTGCAAGACAGAGGGCATAAGGACATATATTTCTTATGGCTTTGATAAGTGAATCATATGCATTCGAGAATCCAGGCCTAGAGCTTTCTTGGTGAAAACACAGTTGTTACGTACGGGAAGCTCGTATCCCAAAGTGCACCTTTGCTCTTTTAACACGTGAAACTCTTGATTTCTGCCAGACAGGAGACATCAGGGCACATATTTCTTATGGTTTTGGAAACTAAATCATATACATCTAAAACTCCAGGGCTGGAGCTTGCTTTCACTGTGCAAAGCACTGTTGTTCCTTAGGGGAAGCTCAACGAGCAAAGTGCAACTTTGCTTTGCTAACAAGTGAAACAGTCGATTCCTGTCAGACAGAAGGCATCAGGACACAGTATTCCTATGGCTCTGGTTAGTGAATCACATGCATCAGAGAATCCAGGACTGGAGCTCTCTTTCTGGATCCATAGCACAGTTGTTCCTTAGGGGAAGCTCATCTCGCAAAGTGCAACTTTTCGTTGCTAACAAGAGAAACAGTAGATTCTTGCAAGACAGAAAGCAAGAGGACACACATTTCTTATGCCTTTGGTAAGTGAATAATATGCAGCTGAGAATCCAGGACTAGATCTTTCTTTCTCAGGAAAAACAACTTTGTTCCTTAGGGGAAGCTCAACTCGCAAACTGCAACTTTTCGTTGCTAACACGAGAAAGAGCTGATTCTTGCAAGACAGCAAGCATAACGACACACATTTCTTATGCCTTTGGTTAGTGAATAATATGCATTCGAGAATCCAGGCCTGGATCTTTCTGTCTCAGGAAAAACAACTTTGTTCCTTAGGGGAAGCTCAACTCGCAAACTGCAACTTTTCGTTGCTAACAAGAGAAACAGCAGATTCTTGCAAGACAGAAGGCATACGGACATACATTTCTTATGGCTTTGATAAGTGAATCATATGCATTCGAGAATCCAGGCCTGGAGCTTTCTTTCTTGGTGAAAACACAGTTGTTACGTACGGGAAGCTCGTAGCGCAAAGTGCACCTTTGCTCTTCTAACACGTGAAACTCTTGATTTCTGACAGACAGGAGACATCAGGGCACATATTTCTTATGGTTTTGGAAACTAAATCATATGCATCTAAAACTCCAGGGCTGGAGTTTGCTTTCACGGTGCAAAGCACTGTTGTTCCTTAGGGGAAGCGCAACGAGCAAAGTGCAACTTTGCTTTGCTAACAAGTGAAACAGTCGATTCCTGTCAGACAGAAGGCATCAGGACATAGTATTCTTTTGGCTCTGGTTAGTGAGTCACCTGCAACAGAGAATCCGGAACTGGAGCCCTCTTTCTGGATGCAAAGCACAGTTGTTCCTTAGGGGAAGTTCTGCTTGTAAAGAGTAGCATTTTTCGGCTAACAAGTGAAACAGTCGATTCCTGCCAGAAAGAATGTATCAGGACACATATTTATTATGGCTTTAGAAGGATTCTCATAAGCATCTGAGAATCCAGGACTGGATCTTTCTTTCTCGGTAAAAAACAACCTTGTTCCTCAGGGGAAGCTCATCTCGCAAAGTGCAACTTTTCGTTGCTAACAAGAGAAACAGCTGATTCTTGCAAGATAGAAGGCATAAGGACACACATTTCTTATGCCTTTGGTAAGTGAATAATATGAATCTGAGAATCCAGGCCTGGATCTTTCTGTCTCAGGAAAAACAACTTTGTTCCTTATGGGAAGCTCAACTCGCAAACTGCAACTTTTCGTTGCTAACAAGAGAAGAAGCTGATTCTTGCAAGCAAGAAGGAATACGGACACACATTTCTTATGGCTTTGATTAGTGAATAATATGCATCTGAGAATCCAGGACTAGATCTTTCTTTCTTGGTGAAAAACAACTTTGTTCCTTAGGGGAAGCTCATCTCACAAAGTGCAACTTTTCGTTGCTCACAAGAGAAGAAGCTGATTCTTGCAGAGAGAAAGCAAAAGGACACACATTTCTTATGCCTTTGGTTAGTGAATAATATGCATTAGAGAATCCAGGCCTGGATCTTTCTGTCTCAGGAAAAACAACTTTGTTCCTTAGGGGAAGCTCAACTCGCAAACTGCAACTTTTCATTGCTAACAAGAGAAACAGCTGATTCTTGCAAGACAGAAGGCATACGGACATACATTTCTTATGGCTTTGATAAGTGAATCATATGCATTCGAGAATCCAGGCCTGGAGCTTTCTTTCTTGGTGAAAACACAGTTGTTACGTACGGGAAGCTCGTATCGCAAGGTGCACCTTTGCTCTTCTAACACGTGAAACTCTTGATTTCTGACAGACAGGAGACATCAGGGCACATATTTCTTATGGTTTTGGAAACTAAATCATATGCATCTAAAACTCCAGGGCTGGAGTTTGCTTTCACGGTGCAAAGCACTGTTGTTCCTTAGGGGAAGCTCAACGAGCAAAGTGCAACTTTGCTTTGCTAACAAGTGAAACAGTCGATTCCTGTCAGACAGAAGGCATCAGGACATAGTATTCTTTTGGCTCTGGTTAGTGAGTCACCTGCAACAGAGAATCCAGAACTGGAGCCCTCTTTCTGGATGCAAAGCACAGTTGTTCCTTAGGGGAAGTTCTGCTTGTAAAGAGTAGCATTTTTCTGCTAACAAGTGAAACAGTCGATTCCTGCCAGAAAGAATGTATCAGGACACATATTTCTTATGGCTTTAGAAAGATTCTCATATGCATCTGAGAATCCAGGACTGGATCTTTCTTTCTCACTGAAAACCAACTTTGTTCCTTAGGGGAAGCTCATCTCGCAAACTGCAACTTTTCGTTGCTAACAAGAGAAACAGCTGATTCTTGCAAGACAGAAGGAATAAGGACACACATTTCTTATGGCTTTGGTAAGTGAATAATATGCATCTGAGAATCCAGGACTGGATCTTTCTTTCTCACTGAAAAACAACTTTGTTCTTTAGGGGAAGCTCATCTCGCAAAGTGCAACTTTTCGTTGCTAACAAGAGAAACAGCTGATTCTTGCAAGACAGAAAGCAAGAGGACACACATTTCTTATGCCTTTGGTAAGTGAATAATATGCATCTGAGAATCCAGGCCTCGATCTTTCTTTCTCAGGAAAAACAACTTTGTTCCTTAGGGGAAGCTGAACTCGCAAACTGCAAATTTTCGTTGCTAACAAGAGAAACAGCTGATTCTTGCAAGACAGAAGGCATAAGGACACACATTTCTTATGGCTTTGGTAAGTGAATAGAATGCATCTGAGAATCCAGGACTGGATCTTTCTTTCTCGGTAAAAAACAACCTTGTTCCTTAGGGGAAGCTCATCTCGCAAAGTGCAACTTTTCGTTGCTAACAAGAGAAACAGTAGATTCTTGCAAGACAGAAAGCAAAAGCACACACATTTCTTATGGCTTTGATAAGTGAATCATATGCTTTCGAGAATGCCGGTCTGGAGCTTTCTTTCTCGGTGAAAACACAGTTGTTGCGTACGGGAAGCTCGTAGCGCAAAGTGCACCTTTGCTCTTCTAACACGTGAAACTCTTGATTTCTGCCAGACAGGAGACATCAGGGCACATATTTCTTATGGTTTTGGAAACTAAATCATATACATCTAAAACTCCAGGGCTGGAGCTTGCTTTCACTGTGCAAAGCACTGTTGTTCCTTAGGGGAAGCTCAACGAGCAAAGTGCAACTTTGCTTTGCTAACAAGTGAAACAGTCGATTCCTGTCAGACAGAAGGCATCAGGACACAGTATTCCTATGGCTCTGGCTAGTGAATCACATGCATCAGAGAATCCAGGACTGGAGCTCTCTTTCTGGATCCATAGCACAGTTGTTCCTTAGGGGAAGCTCATCTCGCAAAGTGCAACTTTTCGTTGCTAACAAGAGAAACAGTAGATTCTTGCAAGACAGAAAGCAAGAGGACACACATTTCTTATGCCTTTGGTAAGTGAATAATATGCAGCTGAGAATCCAGGACTAGATCTTTCTTTCTCAGGAAAAACAACTTTGTTCCTTAGGGGAAGCTCAACTCGCAAACTGCAACTTTTCGTTGCTAACACGAGAAAGAGCTGATTCTTGCAAGACAGCAAGCATAACGACACACATTTCTTATGCCTTTGGTTAGTGAATAATATGCATTCGAGAATCCAGGCCTGGATCTTTCTGTCTCAGGAAAAACAACTTTGTTCCTTAGGGGAAGCTCAACTAGCAAACTGCAACTTTTCGTTGCTAACAAGAGAAACAGCTGATTCTTGCAAGACAGAAGGCATACGGACATACATTTCTTATGGCTTTGATAAGTGAATCATATGCATTCGAGAATCCAGGCCTGGAGCTTTCTTTCTTGGTGAAAACACAGTTGTTACGTACGGGAAGCTCGTAGCGCAAAGTGCACCTTTGCTCTTCTAACACGTGAAACTCTTGATTTCTGACAGACAGGAGACATCAGGGCACATATTTCTTATGGTTTTGGAAACTAAATCATATGCATCTAAAACTCCAGGGCTGGAGTTTGCTTTCACGGTGCAAAGCACTGTTGTTCCTTAGGGGAAGCGCAACGAGCAAAGTGCAACTTTGCTTTGCTAACAAGTGAAACAGTCGATTCCTGTCAGACAGAAGGCATCAGGACATAGTATTCTTTTGGCTCTGGTTAGTGAGTCACCTGCAACAGAGAATCCAGAACTGGAGCCCTCTTTCTGGATGCAAAGCACAGTTGTTCCTTAGGGGAAGTTCTGCTTGTAAAGAGTAGCATTTTTCTGCTAACAAGTGAAACAGTCGATTCCTGCCAGAAAGAATGTATCAGGACACATATTTCTTATGGCTTTAGAAAGATTCTCATATGCATCTGAGAATCCAGGACTGGATCTTTCTTTCTCACTGAAAACCAACTTTGTACCTTAGGGGAAGCTCATCTCGCAAACTGCAACTTTTCGTTGCTAACAAGAGAAACAGCTGATTCTTGCAAGACAGAAGGCATAAGGACACACATTTCTTATGGCTTTGGTAAGTGAATAATATGCATCTGAGAATCCAGGACTGGATCTTTCTTTCTCACTGAAAAACAACTTTGTTCCTTAGGGGAAGCTCATCTCGCAAAGTGCAACTTTTCGTTGCTAACAAGAGAAACAGCTGATTCTTGCAAGACAGAAAGCAAGAGGACACACATTTCTTATGCCTTTGGTAAGTGAATAATATGCATCTGAGAATCCAGGCCTCGATCTTTCTTTCTCAGGAAAAACAACTTTGTTCCTTAGGGGAAGCTGAACTCGCAAACTGCAAATTTTCGTTGCTAACAAGAGAAACAGCTGATTCTTGCAAGACAGAAGGCATAAGGACACACATTTCTTATGGCTTTGGTAAGTGAATAGAATGCATCTGAGAATCCAGGACTGGATCTTTCTTTCTCGGTAAAAAACAACCTTGTTCCTTAGGGGAAGCTCATCTCGCAAAGTGCAACTTTTCGTTGCTAACAAGAGAAACAGTAGATTCTTGCAAGACAGAAAGCAAAAGCACACACATTTCTTATGGCTTTGATAAGAGAATCATATGCTTTCGAGAATGCCGGTCTGGAGCTTTCTCGGTGAAAACACAGTTGTTGCGTACGGGAAGCTCGTAGCGCAAAGTGCACCTTTGCTCTTCTAACACGTGAAACTCTTGATTTCTGCCAGACAGGAGACATCAGGGCACATATTTCTTATGGTTTTGGAAACTAAATCATATACATCTAAAACTCCAGGGCTGGAGCTTGCTTTCACTGTGCAAAGCACTGTTGTTCCTTAGGGGAAGCTCAACGAGCAAAGTGCAACTTTGCTTTGCTAACAAGTGAAACAGTCGATTCCTGTCAGACAGAAGGCATCAGGACACAGTATTCCTATGGCTCTGGTTAGTGAATCACATGCATCAGAGAATCCAGGACTGGAGCTCTCTTTCTGGATCCATAGCACAGTTGTTCCTTAGGGGAAGCTCATCTCGCAAACTGCAACTTTTCGTTGCTAACAAGAGAAACAGTAGATTCTTGCAAGACAGAAAGCAAGAGGACACACATTTCTTATGCCTTTGGTAAGTGAATAATATGCAGCTGAGAATCCAGGACTAGATCTTTCTTTCTCAGGAAAAACAACTTTGTTCCTTAGGGGAAGCTCAACTCGCAAACTGCAACTTTTCGTTGCTAACACGAGAAAGAGCTGATTCTTGCAAGACAGCAAGCATAACGACACACATTTCTTATGCCTTTGGTTAGTGAATAATATGCATTCGAGAATCCAGGCCTGGATCTTTCTGTCTCAGGAAAAACAACTTTGTTCCTTAGGGGAAGCTCAACTCGCAAACTGCAACTTTTCGTTGCTAACAAGAGAAACAGCAGATTCTTGCAAGACAGAAGGCATACGGACATACATTTCTTATGGCTTTGATAAGTGAATCATATGCATTCGAGAATCCAGGCCTGGAGCTTTCTTTCTTGGTGAAAACACAGTTGTTACGTACGGGAAGCTCGTAGCGCAAAGTGCACCTTTGCTCTTCTAACACGTGAAACTCTTGATTTCTGACAGACAGGAGACATCAGGGCACATATTTCTTATGGTTTTGGAAACTAAATCATATGCATCTAAAACTCCAGGGCTGGAGTTTGCTTTCACGGTGCAAAGCACTGTTGTTACTTAGGGGAAGCGCAACGAGCAAAGTGCAACTTTGCTTTGCTAACAAGTGAAACAGTCGATTCCTGTCAGACAGAAGGCATCAGGACATAGTATTCTTTTGGCTCTGGTTAGTGAGTCACCTGCAACAGAGAATCCGGAACTGGAGCCCTCTTTCTGGATGCAAAGCACAGTTGTTCCTTAGGGGAAGTTCTGCTTGTAAAGAGTAGCATTTTTCTGCTAACAAGTGAAACAGTCGATTCCTGCCAGAAAGAATGTATCAGGACACATATTTATTATGGCTTTAGAAGGATTCTCATAAGCATCTGAGAATCCAGGACTGGATCTTTCTTTCTCGGTAAAAAACAACCTTGTTCCTCAGGGGAAGCTCATCTCGCAAAGTGCAACTTTTCGTTGCTAACAAGAGAAACAGCTGATTCTTGCAAGATAGAAGGCATAAGGACACACATTTCTTATGGCTTTGGTAAGTGAATAATATGAATCTGAGAATCCAGGCCTGGATCTTTCTGTCTCAGGAAAAACAACTTTGTTCCTTATGGGAAGCTCAACTCGCAAACTGCAACTTTTCGTTGCTAACAAGAGAAGCAGCTGATTCTTGCAAGCAAGAAGGCATACGGACACACATTTCTTATGGCTTTGATTAGTGAATAATATGCATCTGAGAATCCAGGCCTGTATCTTTCTTTCTTGGTGAAAAACAACTTTGTTCCTTAGGGGAAGCTCATCTCACAAAGTGCAACTTTTCGTTGCTCACAAGAGAAACAGCTGATTCTTGCAGAGAGAAAGCAAAAGGACACACATTTCTTATGCCTTTGGTTAGTGAATAATATGCATTAGAGAATCCAGGCCTGGATCTTTCTGTCTCAGGAAAAACAACTTTGTTCCTTAGGGGAAGCTCAACTAGCAAACTGCAACTTTTCGTTGCTAACAAGAGAAACAGCTGATTCTTGCAAGACAGAAGGCATACGGACATACATTTCTTATGGCTTTGATAAGTGAATCATATGCATTCGAGAATCCAGGCCTGGAGCTTTCTTTCTTGGTGAAAACACAGTTGTTACGTACGGGAAGCTCGTAGCGCAAAGTGCACCTTTGCTCTTCTAACACGTGAAACTCTTGATTTCTGACAGACAGGAGACATCAGGGCACATATTTCTTATGGTTTTGGAAACTAAATCATATGCATCTAAAACTCCAGGGCTGGAGTTTGCTTTCACGGTGCAAAGCACTGTTGTTCCTTAGGGGAAGCGCAACGAGCAAAGTGCAACTTTGCTTTGCTAACAAGTGAAACAGTCGATTCCTGTCAGACAGAAGGCATCAGGACATAGTATTCTTTTGGCTCTGGTTAGTGAGTCACCTGCAACAGAGAATCCAGAACTGGAGCCCTCTTTCTGGATGCAAAGCACAGTTGTTCCTTAGGGGAAGTTCTGCTTGTAAAGAGTAGCATTTTTCTGCTAACAAGTGAAACAGTCGATTCCTGCCAGAAAGAATGTATCAGGACACATATTTCTTATGGCTTTAGAAAGATTCTCATATGCATCTGAGAATCCAGGACTGGATCTTTCTTTCTCACTGAAAACCAACTTTGTACCTTAGGGGAAGCTCATCTCGCAAACTGCAACTTTTCGTTGCTAACAAGAGAAACAGCTGATTCTTGCAAGACAGAAGGCATAAGGACACACATTTCTTATGGCTTTGGTAAGTGAATAATATGCATCTGAGAATCCAGGACTGGATCTTTCTTTCTCACTGAAAAACAACTTTGTTCCTTAGGGGAAGCTCATCTCGCAAAGTGCAACTTTTCGTTGCTAACAAGAGAAACAGCTGATTCTTGCAAGACAGAAAGCAAGAGGACACACATTTCTTATGCCTTTGGTAAGTGAATAATATGCATCTGAGAATCCAGGCCTCGATCTTTCTTTCTCAGGAAAAACAACTTTGTTCCTTAGGGGAAGCTGAACTCGCAAACTGCAAATTTTCGTTGCTAACAAGAGAAACAGCTGATTCTTGCAAGACAGAAGGCATAAGGACACACATTTCTTATGGCTTTGGTAAGTGAATAGAATGCATCTGAGAATCCAGGACTGGATCTTTCTTTCTCGGTAAAAAACAACCTTGTTCCTTAGGGGAAGCTCATCTCGCAAAGTGCAACTTTTCGTTGCTAACAAGAGAAACAGCTGATTCTTGCAAGACAGAAAGCAAAAGCACACACATTTCTTATGGCTTTGATAAGTGAATCATATGCTTTCGAGAATGCAGGTCTGGAGCTTTCTTTCTCGGTGAAAACACAGTTGTTGCGTACGGGAAGCTCGTAGCGCAAAGTGCACCTTTGCTCTTCTAACACGTGAAACTCTTGATTTCTGCCAGACAGGAGACATCAGGGCACATATTTCTTATGGTTTTGGAAACTAAATCATATACATCTAAAACTCCAGGGCTGGAGCTTGCTTTCACTGTGCAAAGCACTGTTGTTCCTTAGGGGAAGCTCAACGAGCAAAGTGCAACTTTGCTTTGCTAACAAGTGAAACAGTCGATTCCTGTCAGACAGAAGGCATCAGGACACTGTATTCCTATGGCTCTGGCTAGTGAATCACATGCATCAGAGAATCCAGGACTGGAGCTCTCTTTCTGGATCCATAGCACAGTTGTTCCTTAGGGGAAGCTCATCTCGCAAAGTGCAACTTTTCGTTGCTAACAAGAGAAACAGTAGATTCTTGCAAGACAGAAAGCAAGAGGACACACATTTCTTATGCCTTTGGTAAGTGAATAATATGCAGCTGAGAATCCAGGACTAGATCTTTCTTTCTCAGGAAAAACAACTTTGTTCCTTAGGGGAAGCTCAACTCGCAAACTGCAACTTTTCGTTGCTAACACGAGAAAGAGCTGATTCTTGCAAGACAGCAAGCATAACGACAC
The DNA here is from genome assembly GCF_047495875.1 of Pithys albifrons albifrons. NCBI lineage: Eukaryota > Metazoa > Chordata > Aves > Passeriformes > Thamnophilidae > Pithys > Pithys albifrons. The sequence goes on along the minus strand of NC_092469.1, from coordinate 418,087 downwards.
ACATTTCTTATGCCTTTGGTTAGTGAATAATATGCATTCGAGAATCCAGGCCTGGATCTTTCTGTCTCAGGAAAAACAACTTTGTTCCTTAGGGGAAGCTCAACTCGCAAACTGCAACTTTTCGTTGCTAACAAGAGAAACAGCTGATTCTTGCAAGACAGAAGGCATACGGACATACATTTCTTATGGCTTTGATAAGTGAATCATATGCATTCGAGAATCCAGGCCTGGAGCTTTCTTTCTTGGTGAAAACACAGTTGTTACGTACGGGAAGCTCGTAGCGCAAAGTGCACCTTTGCTCTTCTAACACGTGAAACTCTTGATTTCTGACAGACAGGAGACATCAGGGCACATATTTCTTATGGTTTTGGAAACTAAATCATATGCATCTAAAACTCCAGGGCTGGAGTTTGCTTTCACGGTGCAAAGCACTGTTGTTACTTAGGGGAAGCGCAACGAGCAAAGTGCAACTTTGCTTTGCTAACAAGTGAAACAGTCGATTCCTGTCAGACAGAAGGCATCAGGACATAGTATTCTTTTGGCTCTGGTTAGTGAGTCACCTGCAACAGAGAATCCAGAACTGGAGCCCTCTTTCTGGATGCAAAGCACAGTTGTTCCTTAGGGGAAGTTCTGCTTGTAAAGAGTAGCATTTTTCGGCTAACAAGTGAAACAGTCGATTCCTGCCAGAAAGAATGTATCAGGACACATATTTATTATGGCTTTAGAAGGATTCTCATAAGCATCTGAGAATCCAGGACTGGATCTTTCTTTCTCGGTAAAAAACAACCTTGTTCCTTAGGGGAAGCTCATCTCGCAAAGTGCAACTTTTCGTTGCTAACAAGAGAAACAGCTGATTCTTGCAAGATAGAAGGCATAAGGACACACATTTCTTATGGCTTTGGTAAGTGAATAATATGAATCTGAGAATCCAGGCCTGGATCTTTCTGTCTCAGGAAAAACAACTTTGTTCCTTAGGGGAAGCTCAACTCGCAAACTGCAACTTTTCATTGCTAACAAGAGAAACAGCTGATTCTTGCAAGACAGAAGGCATACGGACATACATTTCTTATGGCTTTGATAAGTGAATCATATGCATTCGAGAATCCAGGCCTGGAGCTTTCTTTCTTGGTGAAAACACAGTTGTTACGTACGGGAAGCTCGTATCCCAAAGTGCACCTTTGCTCTTCTAACACGTGAAACTCTTGATTTCTGACAGACAGGAGACATCAGGGCACATATTTCTTATGGTTTTGGAAACTAAATCATATGCATCTAAAACTCCAGGGCTGGAGTTTGCTTTCACGGTGCAAAGCACTGTTGTTCCTTAGGGGAAGCTCAACGAGCAAAGTGCAACTTTGCTTTGCTAACAAGTGAAACAGTCGATTCCTGTCAGACAGAAGGCATCAGGACATAGTATTCTTTTGGCTCTGGTTAGTGAGTCACCTGCAACAGAGAATCCAGAACTGGAGCCCTCTTTCTGGATGCAAAGCACAGTTGTTCCTTAGGGGAAGTTCTGCTTGTAAAGAGTAGCATTTTTCTGCTAACAAGTGAAACAGTCGATTCCTGCCAGAAAGAATGTATCAGGACACATATTTCTTATGGCTTTAGAAAGATTCTCATATGCATCTGAGAATCCAGGACTGGATCTTTCTTTCTCACTGAAAACCAACTTTGTACCTTAGGGGAAGCTCATCTCGCAAACTGCAACTTTTCGTTGCTAACAAGAGAAACAGCTGATTCTTGCAAGACAGAAGGCATAAGGACACACATTTCTTATGGCTTTGGTAAGTGAATAATATGCATCTGAGAATCCAGGACTGGATCTTTCTTTCTCACTGAAAAACAACTTTGTTCCTTAGGGGAAGCTCATCTCGCAAAGTGCAACTTTTCGTTGCTAACAAGAGAAACAGCTGATTCTTGCAAGACAGAAAGCAAGAGGACACACATTTTATATGCCTTTGGTAAGTGAATAATATGCATCTGAGAATCCAGGCCTCGATCTTTCTTTCTCAGGAAAAACAACTTTGTTCCTTAGGGGAAGCTGAACTCGCAAACTGCAAATTTTCGTTGCTAACAAGAGAAACAGCTGATTCTTGCAAGACAGAAGGCATAAGGACACACATTTCTTATGGCTTTGGTAAGTGAATAGAATGCATCTGAGAATCCAGGACTGGATCTTTCTTTCTCGGTAAAAAACAACCTTGTTCCTTAGGGGAAGCTCATCTCGCAAAGTGCAACTTTTCGTTGCTAACAAGAGAAACAGTAGATTCTTGCAAGACAGAAAGCAAAAGCACACACATTTCTTATGGCTTTGATAAGTGAATCATATGCTTTCGAGAATGCAGGTCTGGAGCTTTCTTTCTCGGTGAAAACACAGTTGTTGCGTACGGGAAGCTCGTAGCGCAAAGTGCACCTTTGCTCTTCTAACACGTGAAACTCTTGATTTCTGCCAGACAGGAGACATCAGGGCACATATTTCTTATGGTTTTGGAAACTAAATCATATACATCTAAAACTCCAGGGCTGGAGCTTGCTTTCACTGTGCAAAGCACTGTTGTTCCTTAGGGGAAGCTCAACGAGCAAAGTGCAACTTTGCTTTGCTAACAAGTGAAACAGTCGATTCCTGTCAGACAGAAGGCATCAGGACACAGTATTCCTATGGCTCTGGTTAGTGAATCACATGCATCAGAGAATCCAGGACTGGAGCTCTCTTTCTGGATCCATAGCACAGTTGTTCCTTAGGGGAAGCTCATCTCGCAAACTGCAACTTTTCGTTGCTAACAAGAGAAACAGTAGATTCTTGCAAGACAGAAAGCAAGAGGACACACATTTCTTATGCCTTTGGTAAGTGAATAATATGCAGCTGAGAATCCAGGACTAGATCTTTCTTTCTCAGGAAAAACAACTTTGTTCCTTAGGGGAAGCTCAACTCGCAAACTGCAACTTTTCGTTGCTAACACGAGAAAGAGCTGATTCATGCAAGACAGCAAGCATAACGACACACATTTCTTATGCCTTTGGTTAGTGAATAATATGCATTCGAGAATCCAGGCCTGGATCTTTCTGTCTCAGGAAAAACAACTTTGTTCCTTAGGGGAAGCTGAACTCGCAAACTGCAACTTTTCGTTGCTAACAAGAGAAACAGCAGATTCTTGCAAGACAGAAGGCATACGGACATACATTTCTTATGGCTTTGATAAGTGAATCATATGCATTCGAGAATCCAGGCCTGGAGCTTTCTTTCTTGGTGAAAACACAGTTGTTACGTACGGGAAGCTCGTAGCGCAAAGTGCACCTTTGCTCTTCTAACACGTGAAACTCTTGATTTCTGACAGACAGGAGACATCAGGGCACATATTTCTTATGGTTTTGGAAACTAAATCATATGCATCTAAAACTCCAGGGCTGGAGTTTGCTTTCACGGTGCAAAGCACTGTTGTTACTTAGGGGAAGCGCAACGAGCAAAGTGCAACTTTGCTTTGCTAAAAAGTGAAACAGTCGATTCCTGTCAGACAGAAGGCATCAGGACATAGTATTCTTTTGGCTCTGGTTAGTGAGTCACCTGCAACAGAGAATCCAGAACTGGAGCCCTCTTTCTGGATGCAAAGCACAGTTGTTCCTTAGGGGAAGTTCTGCTTGTAAAGAGTAGCATTTTTCGGCTAACAAGTGAAACAGTCGATTCCTGCCAGAAAGAATGTATCAGGACACATATTTATTATGGCTTTAGAAGGATTCTCATAAGCATCTGAGAATCCAGGACTGGATCTTTCTTTCTCGGTAAAAAACAACCTTGTTCCTCAGGGGAAGCTCATCTCGCAAAGTGCAACTTTTCGTTGCTAACAAGAGAAACAGCTGATTCTTGCAAGATAGAAGGCATAAGGACACACATTTCTTATGGCTTTGGTAAGTGAATAATATGAATCTGAGAATCCAGGCCTGGATCTTTCTGTCTCAGGAAAAACAACTTTGTTCCTTATGGGAAGCTCAACTCGCAAACTGCAACTTTTCGTTGCTAACAAGAGAAGCAGCTGATTCTTGCAAGCAAGAAGGCATACGGACACACATTTCTTATGGCTTTGATTAGTGAATAATATGCATCTGAGAATCCAGGCCTGTATCTTTCTTTCTTGGTGAAAAACAACTTTGTTCCTTAGGGGAAGCTCAACTCGCAAACTGCAACTTTTCATTGCTAACAAGAGAAACAGCTGATTCTTGCAAGACAGAAGGCATACGGACATACATTTCTTATGGCTTTGATAAGTGAATCATATGCATTCGAGAATCCAGGCCTGGAGCTTTCTTTCTTGGTGAAAACACAGTTGTTACGTACGGGAAGCTCCTATCCCAAAGTGCACCTTTGCTCTTCTAACACGTGAAACTCTTGATTTCTGACAGACAGGAGACATCAGGGCACATATTTCTTATGGTTTTGGAAACTAAATCATATGCATCTAAAACTCCAGGGCTGGAGTTTGCTTTCACGGTGCAAAGCACTGTTGTTCCTTAGGGGAAGCTCAACGAGCAAAGTGCAACTTTGCTTTGCTAACAAGTGAAACAGTCGATTCCTGTCAGACAGAAGGCATCAGGACACAGTATTCTTTTGGCTCTGGTTAGTGAATGACATGCAACAGAGAATCCAGAACTGGAGCCCTCTTTCTGGATGCAAAGCACAGTTGTTCCTTAGGGGAAGTTCTGCTTGTAAAGAGTAGCATTTTTCTGCTAACAAGTGAAACAGTCGATTCCTGCCTGAAAGAATGTATCAGGACTCATATTTCTTATGGCTTTAGAAAGATTCTCATATGCATCTGAGAATCCAGGACTGGATCTTTCTTTTTCGGTGAAAAACAACCTTGTTCTTTAGGGGAAGCTCATCTCGCAAAGTGCAACTTTTCGTTGCTAACAAGAGAAACAGCTGATTCTTGCAAGACAGAAGGCATAAGGACACACATTTCTTATGGCTTTGGTAAGTGAATAATATGCATCTGAGAATCCAGGACTGGATCTTTCTTTCTCACTGAAAAACAACTTTGTACCTTAGGGGAAGCTCATCTCGCAAAGTGCAACTTTTCGTTGCTAACAAGTGAAACAGTCGATTCCTGTCAGACAGAAGGCATCAGGACACAGTATTCTTATGGCTCTGGCTAGTGAATCACATGCAACAGAGAATCCAGGACTGGAGCCCTCTTTCTGGATGCAAAGCACAGTTGTTCCTTAGGGGAAGTTCAGTTCGCAAAGTGCAACTTTTCGTTTCTCACAAGAGAAACGGCTGATTCTTGCAAGACAGAAGGCATAAGGACACACATTTCTTATGGCTTTGGTAATGAATCATATGCATCAGAGAATCCAGGCCTGGATCTTTCTTTCTCCGTGAAAATCACAGTTGTTCCTTAGAGGAGCTCATCTCCTAAAGTGCAACTAACTCTCCCGTGATCTGCTAAAGTGTGACACGGTTGATTCTTGCCAGACAGAAGGCTGCAAGATACATATTTTTTATGGATTTGGAAAGAGAATTATATGCATCAAAGAATCCAAGCCTGGAGCTTTCTTTCTCCGTGAAAGAAACAGTTGTTACTTATGGGAATGTACT
>NC_092469.1:0-102500 GCF_047495875.1 Pithys albifrons albifrons | reverse complement strand
CGGTCCTGATGCCTTCTGTCTGGCAGGAATAAACTCTTTTAAATTTAGCAGAGCATGGAACTGTTAACTGCACTTTTCGAGATGAACTTCCTATAAGGAGCAATGGTGCTTTTCCCAGAGTAAGAAAGCTCCAGGCCTCGATTCTCTCTTGCATATCATTCATTTTCCAAAACCATAACAAATGTGTATCGTCATGCCTTCTGTCTGGCAGGAATCAACTCTTACACTTGTTACCAGAGTAAGTGATTATTATTTGCACTTTGTGAGATGAACTTCCTAAAAGGAGCACCTGTGCTTTTTTCAGGGTAAGAAAGCTCCAGGCCTCGATTCTCAGATGCATAGGATTCACTTTCCAAAACCATAAGAAATGTGTTTCCTTATATGTTCTGTCTGGCAGGAATCAAATGTTTCACTTGTTAAAGGACCATGGGAGTTTTATTTGCACTTTGCGAGATGAGCTTGCTTCAAGGAGCACTTGTGCTTTTCCCAAATAAGAAAGCTCCAGGCATGGATTATCTGATGCATGTGATTCACTTTCAAAAGCCGTTAGAAATGAGTGCCCTAATGTTTTCTCTCTGGCAGGAATCAAGTTTCCACTTGTTAGCAGAGCATGGCACTGTTAGTTGCATTTTGGAAGATGAGCTTCCCATAAAGAACAAGTCTGTTTCTCACCGAGAAATAAAGCTCCAGGCCTGGATTCTCTGATGCATGTGATTCATTTTCCAAAGCCATAACAAATGTGTATCAGCAAGAATCAGCTGTTTCACTTGTTAGCACAGATGGGACTCTTTGCTACACTTTGCGAGAGTACATTCCCATAAGTAACAACTGTTTCTTTCACGGAGAAAGAAAGCTCCAGGCTTGGATTCTCTGATGCATATAATTCTCTTTCCAAATCCATAAAAAATATGTATCTTGCAGCCTTCTGTCTGGCACGAATCAACCGTGTCACACTTTAGCAGATCACGGGAGAGTTAGTTGCACTTTACGAGATGAGCTCCTCTAAGGAACCACTGTGATTTTCACGGAGAAAGAAAGATCCAGGCCTGGATTCTCTGATGCATATGATTCATTACCAAAGCCATAAGAAATGTGTGTCCTTATGCCTATTGTCTTGCAAGAATCAGCCGTTTCTCTTGTTAGCAACGAAAAGTTGCACTTTGCGAGATGAGCTTCCCCTAAGGAACAACGTTGTTTTTCACCGAGACAGAAAGATCCAGGCCTGGATTCTCTGATGCATATTATTCACTTACCAAAGCCATAAGAAATGTGTATCCTTATGCCTTCTGTCTTGCAAGAAACAGCTGTTTCTCTTGTTAGCAACGAAAAGTTGCACTTTGAGAGATGAGCTTCCCCTAAAGAACAAAGTTGTTTTTCACCGAGACAGAAAGATCCAGGCCTGGATTCTCTGATGCATATTATTCACTTACCAAAGCCATAAGAAATGTGTATCCTTATGCCTTCTGTCTTGCAAGAATCAGCTGTTTCTCTTGTTAGCAACGAAAAGTTGCACTTTGTGAGATGAGCTTCCCCTAAGGAACAAAGTTGTTTTTCACGGAGAAAGAAAGATCCAGTCCTGGATTCTCAGATGCATATGAGAATCTTTCTAAAGCTGAACTTCCCCTAAGGAACAACTGTGCTTTGCATCCAGAAAGAGAGCTCCAGTCCTGGATTCTCTGATGCATGTGATTCACTAGCCAGAGCCATAAGAATACTGTGTCCTGATGCCTTCTGTCTGACAGGAATCGACTGTTTCACTTGTTAGCAAAGCAAAGTTGCACTTTGCTCGTTGAGCTTCCCCTAAGGAACAACAGTGCTTTGCACCGTGAAGGCAAGCTCCAGACCTGGAGTTTTAGATGCAAATGATTTACTTTCCAAAACCATAAGAAATATGTGCCCTCATGTCTCCTGTCTGTCAGAAATCAAGAGTTTCACGTGTTAGAAGAGCACCTGAGAGCCCAAGGCTGCCACCTTTTCCCAGGGCGAAAAGCTCGACAGTGCGTGATACGTGCGTGACCGGGAAAGTGCTGTTTTTCAGCCCACTATTCCAGACGGACGAAATTGCCTCCCTGGGTAAAGGTGCCAGGACAGACAGCCACTGTGCATTTTCTAGAAGTAATGCGGCCCCATCACTGGCACCTGAGAGCCCAAGTTTGCCACCTTTCACCTGGGCGCAAAGCTCGACGGTGCGTACCTTGTGCGGGTCCGGGAAAGGGCGGTTTTTCAAACCCAGAATTCCAGAAGGAAGACGATTACTCCCAGGGAAAAGGTGCCAGGACAGAAAGCCATTGTGCCTTTTCTAGAGGAAATCGGGCGCCGTCAAAGGCACCTGAGAGCCCAAGTTTGCCGCCTTTTCCCTGGGCGTAAAGCTCAAAGGTGCATGATAACGTGAGGGTCCGGGAAATTGCAGTTTCTCATTCCAGGTTTCGAGACCGATGAAGATTCCTCAGAGGGAAAAGGTGCCAGGACAGAAATCGATTTCTCCTTTTCTAGGGTGAATGGGGTCCCATCACGGGCACCTGAGAGCCCAAGGCTGCCACCTTTTCCCTGGGCGAAAAACTTGAAGGAGCGTGCCACTTGCGGGTCCGGGAAAGTGCCATTTAACAGCCCAGAATTCCAGGACGATGAAGATGTCTCCCTGAGATAAGGTGCCAGGACAGAAAGGGATTGTGCCTTTTCTAGGTAATGGGGCCCCAAAACTGGCACCTGAGAGCCCAAGGCTGTCACCTTTTCCCTGGGTGCAAAGCTCGACAATGCATACCCTGTGCGGGTCCGGGAAAGGGCCGTTTTTCACCCCAGAATTCCAGACGGAAATCGATTCCTCCCTGGGAAAAGGAGTCAGGACAGAAAGCCATTGTGCCTTTTCTAGGGGGTAATGGGGCCCCATCATTGGCACCTGAGAGCCCAAGGCTGCCACCATTTGCCTGGGCGCAAATGTCGACGGCGCGTGCCACTTGCAAGTCCGGGAATGTGCCGTTTCTCATCCCAGAATTCCAGGCCAGCGAAGATTTCTCCCTGGGAAAAGGTGCCAGGACAGAAAGCGATTGTGCTTTTTCTAGGGTTAATGGGGCCCCAAAATTGGCAGCTGAAAGCCCAGGGCTGCCACCTTTTCCCTGGGCGCAAAGCTCGACGGTGCGTGCCACATGCGGGTAAGGAAAAGAGATGTTTTCAGCCCAGAATTCCAGACCGATGAAGATTCCTCCCAGGGAAAAGGTGCCAGGACAGAAAGCGATTGTTATTTTTCTAGTGTTAACGGGGACCCATCATTGGCACCTGAGAGCCCAAGGCTGCCACCTTTTCCCTGGGCGCAAAGCTAGATGGTGCCTGCCACGTGCAGGTCAGAGAAAGTGCTTTGTTCAGCCCAGGATTCCAGACGGATGACGACTCCTCCCAGGGAAAAGGTTCCCAGGACAGAAAGCGATTGTTCCATTTCTAGTGTTAATGGGGGCCCGTCATTGGCATCTGAGAGCCAGAGGTTGCCTCCTTTTCCCTGGGCGCAAAGCTCGACAGTGCGTGCCACGTGCTTGTCCCAGAAAGTGCCATTTTACAGCCCAGAATTCCAGACCAATGAAGATTCCTCCCAGGGAAAAGGTGCCAGGACAGAAAGCCATTGTGCTTTTTGTAAAGGTAATGGGGCCCCATCATTGGCACCTGAGAGTCCAAGACTGCCACCTTTTCCCTGGATGCAAACCTCGATGGTGCGTTCCACTTGCGGGTCCAGGAAAGTGTCGATTCTCAGACCAGAATTCCAAACCGATGAAGATTCCTCCCTGGGAAAAGGTGCCAGGACAGAAAGCCATTGTGCCTTTTGTAGGGGTAATGGGGCACCATCATTGGCACCTGAGAGCCCATGGCTGCCCCCTTTTCCCTGGGAGCAAAGCTCGACGGTGTGTACCTTGTGCGGGTTTGGGGCACTGCCATTTTTCAGCCCAGAATTCCAGACGGACGAAGATTCCTTCCAGGGAAAATGTGCCAGGACAGAAAGCAAGTGTTACTTTTCTAGTGTTAACGGGGCCCCATCCTTGGCACCTGAGAGCCCAAGGCTGCCACCTTTTGCCTGGGCGCAAATGTCGAGGGTGCGTGCCACTTTCTTGTTTGGGAAAGTGCCATTTTTCAGCCCAGAATTCTAGACGGATGAAGATTCCTCCCTGGGAAAAGGTGCCAGGACAGAAAGCGATTGTTCAATTTCTAGGGTTAATGGGGCCCCATCATTGGCACCTGAGAGCCCAAGTTTGCCATTTTTAACCTGGGTGCAAAGCTCGACGGTGCGTGCTACGTGAGGGTCCGGGAAATTGCCGTTTCTCATTCCAGAATTCCAGACGGATGAAGATTCCTCCCTGGGAAAAGGTGCCAGGACACGAATGGATTTCTCCTTTTTCTAGGAGTAATGGGGCCCCATCATTGGCACCTGAGAGCCCAAGGCTGCCCCCTTTTCCCTGGGCGCAAAGCTCAACGGTGTGTACCTTGTGCGGGTTTCAGGGAGTGCCATTTTTGAACCCAGAATTCCAGACGGACAAAGATACCTCCCAGGGAAAAGGTGCCAGGTCAGAAATCGAATTGTCCTTTTCTAGGGTCAATGGTGCCCCATCATTGGCACCTCAGAGTTCAAGGCTGCCACCTTTTCCGTGGGCGCAAACATCAACGGTGCGTACCACTTTCTTGTCCGGGAAAGTGCTGTTTTTCAGCCCTGAATTCCAGACGGATGAAGACTCCTCACAGGGAAGAGGCTCCCAGGACAGAAAGCGATTGTTCCATTTCTAGGGTTAATCGGGCTCCCATCATTGGCACCTGAGAGCCCAAGGCTGCCTCCTTTACCCTTGGCGTGACGCTCGACGGTGCATGCTACGTGAGGGTCCGGGAAAGTGCCATTTTTCAGTCCAGAATTCCAGACCAACGAAGATTCCTCCCAGGGAAAAGTTGCCAGGACACAAAGCCATTGAGCATTCTGTAAAGGTAATGGGGCCCCATCATTGGCACCTGAGAGCCCAAGGCTGCCACCTTTACCCTGGTCGCAAAGCTCGACGGAGCGTGCTACGTGCGGGTCTGGGAAAGTGCCATTTTTCAGCCCAGAATTACAGACCGATGAAGATTCCTCTCAGGGAAAACGTGCCAGGACAGAAAGCGATTGTTCCAGTTCTAGGGGTAATGGGGCTCCATCATTGCCACCTGATAACCCAAGGCTGCCACCTTTTCCCTGGGCTCAACACTCGATGGAGTGTGCCAGCGGCGGGTAAGGGTACATGCTGTTTTTCAACCCAGATTTCCAGAATGACGAAGATTCCTCATATGGAAAATGTTCCAGGACAGAAAGCGATTGTTCCAGTTCTAGGGTAAATGCGGCCCTCTCATTGCCACATGACAGCCCAAGGCTGTCACCTTTTCCCTGGGCTCAAAGCTCAACGGAGTGTGCCAGGTGGGGTCCGGGAAAGTGCCGTTTCTCAGCCCAGAATTCCAGATGGACGAGGATTACTGCTAGGGAAAAAAGTGCCAGGACAGAAAGTGATTGTTCCTTTTCTAGGGTTTATGGGGCCCCATCATTGGCACTTGAGAGCCAATGCTGCCACCTTTTCCCTCGGTGAGCACCCCAATGGTCCCTGTCACATGCGGGTTTTTCAATCCAGAAAAATGAACATTCCTCCCTTGGAAATCGTGCCAGGACAGAAAGCGATTCTTCCTATTCTAGGGTTAATGTGGACCCATCTTAGGCACCTGAGAGCCCAAGGCTGCCACCTTTTCCCTGGGCTCAAAGCTCGACAGTGCGGGCGAGGTGCGGGTCTGGGAAAGTTCCAGTTTTCAGCCCAGAATTGCAGAGGGCCCAAGATTCCTCCCAGGGAAAAGGTGCCAGGACAGAAAGGGATTGTGCCTTTTCTAGGAGTAATGGGGCCCCATCATTGCCACCTCAGAGCCTAAGGCTGCCACCTTTTCCCTGGGCTCAAAGCTCGACGGAGCGTGCCAAGTGCGGGTGAGGGAAAGTGCCGTGTTTCAGCCCAGAATTCCAGGCAGACCATGATTCCTCCCAGGGAAAAGGTGCCAGGACAGAAAGCTATTGTGCCTTTCTTAGAGGTAATGGTGCCCCATCATTGACACCTGAGAGCCCAAGCCTGCCACCTTTTCCCTGGGCTCAAAGCTCCACAGAGTGTGCCAGGTGCTGGTCAGGGTACCCCTTTTCTCAGCCCAGATTTCCAGAATGACGAAGATTCATCACAGGGAAAATGTGTCAGGATAGAAAGCGATTGTTCCAGTTCTAGGGTAAATGCAACCCCCTCATTGGCACCTCACAGCCCAAGGCTGTCACCTTTTCCCTGGGCTCAAAGCCTGACGGTGCGTGCCACATGCGGGTTTTTCAGCCCAGAATTCCAGACGGACGATGATTCCTCCCAGGGAAAAGGTGCCAGGACAGAAAGGGATTAATGTGGCCCCATCTTTGGAATCTGAGAGCCCAAGGCTGCCACCTTTTCCCTGGGCTCAAAGCTCGACGGAGGGTGCCAAGTGCGGGTCCGGGAAAGGGCCGTTTCTCAGCCCAGAATTCCAGACGGACGAAGATTCCTCCCAGGGAATAGGTGCTAGCAGAGAAAGCGATTGTGCCTCTTCTAGGGGTAATGCGGTCCCATCATTGGCACCTGAGAGCGCAAGGCTGCCACCTCTTCCCTGGCCTCAAAGCTCGACGGAGGGTGCCAAGTGCGGGCCCGGGAAAGTGCTGTTTTTCAGACCAGAATTCCAGATGGATGAAGATTCCTCCATTAGAAAAGGTGCCAGGACAGAAAGCGATTGTTCCTTTTCTAGGGTTAATGGGGCCTCATCATTGACACCTGAGAGCCCAAGGCTGCCACCTTTTCCCTGGGCTCACACCCCAAAGGTCCATGTCGCATGCGGGTTTTTCAGCCCAGAATTCCAGACGGATGAAGATTCCTTCCTGGGAAATCGTGCCAGGAAAGAAAGAGATTGTTATTTTTCTAGGGTTAATGCGGACCCATCTTAGGCACCTGACAGCCCAAGGCTGCCACCTTTTTCCTGGGCTCAAAGCTCGACAGTGCGGTCGAGGTGCGGGTCTGGGAAAGTGCCGGTTTTCAGCCCAGAATTCCAGACGGACCAAGATTCCTCCCAGGGAAAAAGTGCCAGGACAGAAAGCGATTGTTCCAATTCTAGGGTTAATGCGGCCCCCTCACTGGCACCTGACAGCCCAAGGCTGTCACCTTTTTCCTGGTCGCAAAGCCCGACGGTGAGTGGCATTTGCAGGTTTTTCAGCCCAGATTTTCAGACGGATGAACATTTCTGCCAGGGAAAATGTGCCAAGACAGAAAGCGATTCTTCCTTTTCTAGTGTTAGTGCAGCCCCACTTTTGGCAACTGAGAGCCCAAGGCTGCATCCTTTTCCCTGGGCTGAAAGCTTCACGGAGCATACAAGGAGCGGGTCAGGGAAAGTGCCGTTTATCAGCCCAGAATTCCAAGCGGTTTAAAATTCTACCCTGGGATAAAGTTCCAAGACAGAAAGCGATTGTTCCACTTCTAGGTTTAAGGGGCCCCATCGCTGGCACTTGTGAGCCAAAAGCTGCCACCTTTTCCCTGGCCTCAAAGCTCGACGGATTGTGCCAGGAGCGCTTCTGGGCAAGCGTAATTTTTCAGTCCAGATTTCCAGAAGGATGAAGATTCCTCCCAGGGAAAAGGTGTCTGGACAGAAAGCGTTTGTTCCTTTTCTAGGGTTAATGGGGCCCCATCATTGGCACTTGAGAGCTGAAGGTTGCCACCTATTTCCTGGGCGCAAAGCTCGGCGGTGCATGCCACATGCGGCTTTTTCGGCCCAGAAATCGAGACGGACGATGATTCCCCCCAGGGAAAAGGTGCCAGTACAGAAAGCGATTGTTCCTTTTCTAGGGTTAATGTGGCCCCATCATTGCCACCTGAGAGCCCAAGACTGCCACCTTTTCCCTGGCCTCAAAGATCGACGGTGCGTGCCACCTGCGGGTCAGGTAAAGTGCCTTTTTTCAGCCCAGAATTCCAGATGGACCAAGATTCCTCCCAGAGAAAAGGTGTTTAGACAGAAAGGGATTTTTACATTTCCTGGGGTAATGGGGTCCCATCATTGGCACCTGAGAGCCCAAGGATGCCACCTTTTCCCTGGCCTCAAAGCACGACGGAGGGTACCAGGTGCGGGTCAGGGAAAGTGCCGTTTATGAGCCCGGAATTCCAGGCAGACCATGATTCCTCCCTGGGAAAAGGTGCCAGGACAGAAAGCGATTGTGCCTTTCTTAGGGGTAATGGGGCCCCATCATTGGCAGCTGAGAGCCCAAGGGTGACACCTTTTCCCTGGGCTCAATGCTCGACAGAGTGTGCCAGGTGCTGGTCAGGGTACGTGCCTTTTTTCAGTCCAGATTTCCAGAATGACGAAGATTCCTCCCAGGGAAAATGTGCCAGTATAGAAAGCGATTGTTCCAGTTCTAGGGTAAATGCGGCCCCCTCATTGGCACGTCACAGCCCAAGGCTGTCACCTTTTCCCTGGGCTCAAAGCCCAATGGTGCGTGCCACATGCAGTTTTTTCAGCCCAGACTTCCAGACGGACGATGATTCCTCCCAGGGATAAGGTGCCAAGACAGAAAGCGATTGCTCCTTTTCTAGGGTTAATGCGGCCCCATCTTTGGGATCTGAGAGCCCAAGGCTGCACCTTTTCCCTGGGCTCAAACTTCAATGGAGCGTGGCAAGTGCGAGTCAGGGAAATTGCGGTTTTTCAGCCCAGACTTCCAGACAGACGAAGATTCCTCCCTGGGAAAAGGTGCAAGGACAGAAAGCGAATTTTACATTTCTTGAGTTAATGGGGCCCCATCATTGACACCTTAGAGTCCAAGGCATCCATCTTTTCCCATGGGTGCAAAGCCGGACGGTGCAAGCCACATGCTGTTTTTAAACCCAGAATTCCAGACGGACGATGATTCCTCTCTGAGAAAATCTGCTAGGACAGAAAGGGATTATTCCATATCTTGGGTTAATGGGGCCCCATCATTGGCAGCTGAGAGCCCAAGGCTGCCACCTTTTCCCTGGGCTGAAAGATCGATGGTGCGTGCCACCTGCGGGTCAGGTAAAGTGCCTTTTTTCAGCCCAGAATTCCAGATGGACCAAGATTCCTCCCAGGGAAAAGGTGCTAGGACAGAAAGGGATTGTTCCTTTTCTTGGGGTAATGCGGCCACATCATTGGCACCTGTGAGCCCAAGGCTGCCACCTTTTCCCTGGGCTCAAAGCACGACGGAGCGTGCCAGGTGTGGGTCAAGGAAAGTGCCGTTTATCAGCCGGAATTCCAGTCAGCTTAAGATTCTACCCTGGGATAAAGTGCCAAGACAGAAAGCGATTTTTCCATTTCTAGGTTTAAGGGGCCCCATCATTGGCACCTGAGAGCCGAAGGCTGCCATCTTTTCCCGGGGCGCAAAGCCCGACGGTGCGTGCCACATGCGGTTTTTTCAGCCCCAAATTCCAGACGGACAATGATTCCTCCCCAGGAAAAACGTGCCAGAACAGAAAGCAGTTGTGCCTTTTCTAGGGTTAATGGGTCCCCATCATTGGCACCTGAGAGCCCAAGACTGCCACCTTTTCACTGGGCACAAAACTAGAGAGAGCGTGCCAGCTGTGGGTCTGGGAAAGTGCAATTTTTCATCCCAGATTTCCAGATGGACGAAGATTCCTGCCAGGGAAAAGGTGCCAGGACAGAAAGTGATTGTTCCAATTCTAGGGTTAATGCGGCCCCCTCATTGGCACCTGACAGCACAAGAGTGTCACTTTTCCCTTAGCGCAAAGCCCGACGGTGCGTGACCCTTGTGGGTTTTTCAGCCCTGAATACCAGACGGATGAAGATTCCTCCCAGGGAAAAGGTGCTAGGACAGAAAGCAATTGTGCCTTTTCTAGGGTTAATGGGGCCGCATCATTGGCACCTGAGAGCGTTCAAGGCTGCCACATTTACCGTGGGCTCAAAGCTCGACGGAGCCTGCCACGTGTGGGTCCGGGAAAGTGCCTTTTTCATCCCCGAATTCCAGACGCACCAAGATTC
The DNA here is from genome assembly GCF_047495875.1 of Pithys albifrons albifrons. Classification (NCBI taxonomy): domain Eukaryota; kingdom Metazoa; phylum Chordata; class Aves; order Passeriformes; family Thamnophilidae; genus Pithys; species Pithys albifrons. The sequence goes on along the minus strand of NC_092469.1, from coordinate 92,471 downwards.
CTCCCAGGGAAAATGTTCCAGGTCAGAAAGCGATTGTGCCTTTTCTAAGGGTAATAGGGCCCCATCATTGGCAGCTGAGAGCCCAAGGCTGCCACCTTTTCCCTGGGCTCAAAGCTCGACGGAGCGTGTCAGTTGCGGGTCAGGGAAAGTGCCGTTTATCAGCCCAGAATTCCAGGAGGTTTAAGATTCTACCCTGGGATAAAGTTCCAAGACAGAAAGTGATTTTTCCATTTCTGGATTTAAGGCGCCCAATCATTGGCGCCTGAGAGCCCAAGGCTGCCACCTTTTCCCTGGCCTCAAAGCTCGACGGAGTTTGCCAGGTGCGGTTCTGAGAAAGAGTAATTTTTCAGCCCAGATTTCCAGATGAAGATTCTTCCCTGGGAAAAGGTGCCAGGACAGGAATCGATTTCTCCTTTTCTAGGAGTAATGGGGACCCATCATTAGCACCTGAGAGCCAAAGGCTGCAACCTTTTCCCTGAGCGCATAGGCCGACGGTGGGTGTCATATGCGGTTTTTTCAGCCCAGAATTCCAGATGGACGATGAGTCCTCCCAGGGAAAAGGAGCCAGGACAGAAAGCACTTTCCCAGACCCACACGTGGCAGGCTCCGTCGAGCTTTGTTCCCAGTGAAAAGGTGGCAGCCTTGGGCTGTCAGGTGCCAATGAAGGGGCCCCATTAATCCTGGAAAAGGAACAATCGCTTACTGTCCTGGCACATTTCCCCTTGGTGGAATCTTGGTTCGTCTGGAATTCTAGGCTGAAAAACCTGCACCTGGCATGCTCCGTCGGGCTTTGCGCCCAGGGAAAATGTTGAGGTCTTGGACTCTCAGGTGCCAATGATGGGGCCCTATTACCCCTAGAAAAAGAACAATCGCTTTCTGTCCTGGCACCTTTTCCCAGGGAGAAATCTTCGCTGGCCTGGAATTCTGGGATGAGAAACGGCACATTCCCGGACTTGCAAGTGGCACGCGCCGTCGACATTTGCGCCCAGGGAAAAGGTTGCAGCCTTCGGCTCTCAGGTGCCAAAGATGGGGCCCCATTACCCCTAGAAAAGGCACAATGGCTTTCTGTCCTGACACCTTTTCCCTTGGAGGTATCTGATTCTGTCCTGGCACGTTTTTTCGAGGGAGGAATAATCGTCCGTCTGGAATTCTGGGCTGAAAAAACTGCATGTGGCATGCACCGTTGGGCTTTGCGCCCAAAGGTGGCAGCCTTGGGCTGTGAGGTGCTAATGATGGGGCCCCATTAACCCTAGAAAAGGAACAAAGGTTTTCTGTCCTGGCAACTTTTCCCAGGGAGGAATCTTGGTTTGTCTGGAAATCTGGGCTGAAAAATTACGCTTTCCCAGAACCACACCTGGCATACTTCGTTGAGCATTGAGGCCAGGGAAAAGGTGGCAGCCTTGGGATCTCAGGTGCCAATGATGGTGCCCCATTACCCCTAGAAAAGGCACAATCGCTTTCTGTCCTAGCACCTATTCCCTGGGAGGGATCCTGATCCGTCTGGAATTCTGGGATGAAAAATGGCACTTTCCTTCCCACACTTGGCACGCTCCGTCGAGCTTTGAGCCCAGGGAAAAGGTGGCAGCCTTGAGCTCTCAGCTGCCAAAAGTGGAGCCGCATTAACACCAGAAAAGGCACAATCGCTTTCTGTGCTAGCACTTTTTCCCTGGGAGGAATCTTGGTCCGTCTGGAATTTGGGGCTGAAAAAACCTCATGTGAAACGCAACGTCAGGCATTGAGACCAGGGAAAAGGTAACAGCCTTGGGCTGTCAGGAGCCAATGAGTGCGCCACATTTACCCTAGAAAAGGAACAATTGCTTTCTGTCCTGGCACTTTTTCCCTGGTAGGAATCTTCGTCAGTCTGGAAATCTGGGCTGAAAAAGAGCACGTACCCTGACCCGCACCTGGCACACTCCTTTGAGCTTTGAGCCCAGGGAAAAGGTGGCAGGCTTGGGCTCTCAGGTACCAATGATGGGGCCCCATTACCCCTAGGAAAGGCACAATCGCTTTCTCTCCTGGCTCCTTTTCCCTTGGAGGTATCTGATTCTGTCTGGAATTCTGGGCTGAAAAACAGCACTTTCCCTCACCCGCACTTGGCATGCTCCATCGAGCTTTGAGCCCAGGGAAAAGGTTGCAGCCTTGGGCTCTCAGGTGCCAATGATGAGGCCTCATTACTCTTAGAAAAGGCACAATCGCTTTCTGTCCCAGGACCTTTTCCCAGGGTAGAATCTTAAACCTCTTGGAAATCCTGGCTGATAAACGACACTTTCCCTTACCCGCATGTGGCACGCACCGTCGTGCTTTGAGGCCAGGGAAAAGGAGGCAGCCTTGGGCCCTCAGCTGCCAATGATGGGGCCCCATTATTCTTAGAAAAGGCACAATCGCTTTCTGAGCTAGGACATTTTCCCTGGGAGGAATCTTCATCCGCCTGGAATTCTGAGCTGAAAAACGGCATTTGCCGCACCCGCACATGGCATGCACCATCGAGTTTTGCGCCCAGGTTAAAGGAGGCAACCTTGGGCTCTCAGGTGGCAATGACGGGGCCGCATTAACACTAGAAAAATAACAATCACTTTCTGTCCTGGCACCTTTTCCCTGGGAGGAATTTTCATCCGTCTGGAATTCTGGTCTGAAAAACTGCAATTTCCCGGACACACACGTGGCACGCACCGTCGATCTTTATACCCAGGGAAAAGGTGGCAGCCTTGGGCTCTCAGGTGGCAATCACGGGGCCCCATTAAGCCTACAAAAGGAGCAATCGCTTTCTGTCCTGGCAGCTTTTTGCTGCGAGGAGTCTTCGTCCGTCTGGAATTCTGGAATGAAAAACGGCACTTTCCCTGACCCCCACATGACACGCAACATCTAGCTTTGCGCCGAGGGAAAAGGTGACACCCTTGGGCTCTCAGGTGGCAAAGATGGGGCCCCATTAACACTAGAAAAATAACAATCACTTTCTGTCCTGGCACCTTTTCCCTAGGAGGAATTTTCGTCCGTCTGGAATTTTGGTTTGAAAAACTGCAATTTCCCGGACACACACGTGGCACGCACCGTCGATCTTTATACCCAGGGAAAAGGTGGCAGCCTTGGGCTCTCAGGTGCCAATGAGGGGGCCCCATTACCCCTAGACCTGGAACAATCGCTTTCTGTCCTGGCACCTTTTTCCTGGGAGGAATCTTCATCCATCTGGAATTCTGGGATGAAAAACTGCATTTGCCGGACCCGCGCATGGCATGCATCGTCGAGGCTTGAGCCCAGGGAAAAGGTGGCAGCCTTTGGCTCTCAGGTGCCAAAGATGGGGCTGCATTAACCCTAGAAAAGGAACAATCACTTTCTGTCCTGGCACCTTTTCCCAGGGAGGAATCATCGTGCGTCTGGAATTCTGGGCTGAAATAACCGCATGTGGCATGCACCGTCGACATTTGCGCCCAGACAAAAGGTGGCAACCTTGGGCTCTCAGGTGCCAAAAGTGCGGCCGCATTAACACTAGAAAAGTAACAATCGCTTTCTGTCCTGGCACGTTTTGTCTGGCAGGAATCTTCATCCGTCTGGTATTCTGGGCTAAAAAACCGGAACTTGGCACGTTCCGTCGAGCTTTGAGCCCAAGGAAAAGGTGGCAGCCTTTGGCTCTCAGGTGCCAATGATGGGGCCCCATTAACCCAAGAAATGGAAGAATCCCTTTCTTTCCTGACACCTTTTCTCTGGGAGGAATCATCGTCCCTCTGGAATTCTGGACTTAAAAAACAGCAAGTGGTAGGCACCGTCGGGCTTTCCGCCCAGGGAAAAGGTGGCAGCCTTGGACTCTCAGGTGCCAATGATGGGGCCCCATTAACTCAGGAAATGTAAAAATCGCTTTCTGTCTTGGCAGCTTTTCCCAGGGTGGAATCTTCGTCTGTCCGGAAATCTGGGCTGAAAAACTACACTTTCCCTGGAACGAATGTGGCACGCTCCGTCGAGGTTTGCCCCCAGGGAAAAGGTGGCAGTCTTGGGCTCTCAGGTGTCAATGATGGGGCCCCTTTAACCCTAGAAAAGGAACAATCCGTTTCTGTCCTGACACCTTTTCCCTGGGAGGAATCTTCATCAGTCTGGAATTCTGGGATGAAAAAAGGCATTTCCCGGACCTGCACCTGGCATGCACCGTCGAGCTTTGAGCCCATGGTAAAGGTGGCAGCCTTGGGCTCTCAGCTGCCAAAGACGGGGCCACAATAACATTAGAAAAGGAACAATCGCTTTCTGTCCTGGCGAGTTTCTCCCAGGGAGAAATCATTGTCTGTCTGGAATTCTGGACTGAATAAAGGGCATGTGGCAGGCACTGTCAGGCTTTGAGCCCAGGGAAAAGGTGACAGCCTTGGGCTCTCGGATGCCAAAGATGGGGCTGCATTAATGCTAGAAAAAGAACAATCGCTTTCTGTCCTGGCACTTTTTCCCTGGGGGGAATCTTCATCCGTCTGGAAATCTGGGCTGAAAAATTATGCTTTCCCCGACCCGCACCTGGCACACTCCGTCGAGCTTTGAGGCCAGGGAAAAGGTGGCTACCTTGGGCTCTCAGGTGCCAATGATGGGGCCCCTTAAACCTAGAAATGGAACAATCGCTTTCTCTCTTGGCACCTTTTCCTTGGGAGGAATCTTCGTCCATCTGGAAATCTGGACTGAAAAACGGCACCTACGCTGACCCGCACCTGGAGTGTTCTGTCGAGCTTTGAGCCCAGGGAAACGGTGGCAGGCTTGGGCTCTCAGGTGCCAATGACGGGGCCCCATTAAACCTAGAAATGGAACAATCCTTTTCTGTCCTGGCACTTTATCCCAGGGTAGAATTTAAAAAATTCTGGAATTCTGGGCTGATAAACAGCACTTTCCCTGACCTGCACCTGGTACCCTCCGTCGTGCTTTGAGGCCAGGGAAAAGGTGGCAGCCTTGAGCTCTCAGGTGCCAATGATGGTGCCCCGTTACCCCAAGAAAAGGAACAATCTCTTTCTGTCCTAGCACCTTTTCCCTGGGAGGAATCTTGTTCCATCAGGAATTCTGGGCTGAAAAAGGCACTTTACCTGACCCGCAGGTGGCACGCACCGTCGATCTTTGAGCCCCGGGAAAAGGTGGCAGTCTTGGGCTCTGAGGTGGCAATGATTGGGCCCCATTAACCCAAGAAATGGAAAAATCCCTTTTTGTCCTGGCCTTTTTTCCCTGGGAGGAATCATCGTCCGTCTGGAATTCTGGGCTTAAAAAACAGCATGTGGCATGCACCGTCCGGCTTTGCGGCAAGGGAAAAGGTGGTGGCCTTGGACTCTCAGGTGCCAATGATGGGGCCCCATTAACCTGAGAAATGTAAAAATCGCTTTCTGTCCTGGCATCTTTTTCCTGGGAGGAATCTTTGGCCTTCTGGAATTCTGGGCTGAAAAAAGGCACGTACCCTGACCCACACCTGGCACACTCCGTCGAGATTTGAGCCCAGGGAAAAGGTGGCAGCCTTGGGCTCTCAGGTGCCAATGATGGGGCCCCTTAAACCTAGAAATGGAACAATTGCTTTCTCTCTTGGCACCTTTTTCTTGGAGGAATCTTCGTTCGTCTGGAAATCTGGACTGAAAAACGGCACCTACGCTGACCCGCACCTGGAGTGTTCCGTCGAGCTTTGAGCCCAGGAAAACGGTGGCAGGCTTGGGCTCTCAGGTGCCAATGATGGGGCCCCATTAAACCTAGAAATGGAACAATCCTTTTCTGTCCTGGCACTTTATCCCAGGGTAGAATTTAAAAAATTCTGGAATTCTGGGCTGATAAACGGCACTTTCCCTGACCTGCACCTGGTACCCTCTGTCGTGCTTTGAGGCCAGGGAAAAGGTGGCAGCCTTGGGCTCTCAGGTGCCAATGATGGTGCCCCGTTACCCCAAGAAAAGGAACAATGCCTTTCTGTCCTAGCACCTTTTCCCTGGGAGGAATCTTGTTCCATCAGGAATTCTGGGCTGAAAAAGGCACTTTACCTGACCCGCAGGTGGCACGCACCGTCGATCTTTGAGCCCAGGGAAAAGGTGACAGTCTTGGGCTCTGAGGTGGCAATGATGGGGCCCCATTAACCCAAGAAATGGAACAATCCCTTTTTGTCCTGGCCTTTTTTCCCTGGGAGGAATCATCGTCCATCTGTAATTCTGGGCTTAAAAACCAGCATGTGGCATGCACCGTCCGGCTTTGCAGCAAGGGAAAAGGTGGTGGCCTTGGACTCTAAGGTGCCAATGATGGGGCCCCATTAACCTAAGAAATGTAAAAATCGCTTTCTGTCCTGGCATCTTTTTCCTGGGAGGAATCTTCATCCGTCTGGAATTCTGGGCTGAAAAAAGGCACGTACCCCTACCCACACCTGGCACACTCCGTCGAGCTTTGAGCCCAGGGAAAAGGTGTCTGCCTTGGGCTCTCAGGTGCCAATGATGGGGCCCCATTACCCCTAGAAAAAGGCACAATCACTTTCTGTGCTAGTACCTATTCCCTGGGAGGAATCTTGGTCCATCTGGAATTCTGGGTTGAAATACGACACTTTCCCTAACCCGCACTTGGCATGCTCCATCGAGCTTTGAGCCCAGGGAAAAGGTGGCAGCCTTGGACTCTCAGGTGCCAAAAGTGGGGCCGCATTTACACTAGAAAAATAACAATCGCTTTCTGTCCTGGCACATTTTCCCTGGGAGGAATCTTCATCCGTCTGGAATTCTGGGCTAAAAAACCCGCAAGTGGCACATACCGTCGGGTATTGCGCCAGGGAAAAGGTGACAGCACTGGCCTCTCAGGTGCCAATGATGGGGCACCATTAATCTTAGAAAAGACACAATCGCTGTCTGTCCCAGCACCTTTTCCCTGGGAGGAATCTTGGGCCGTCTGGAATTCTGGGCTGAAAAACGGCATTTTCCCGGAGACGCACGTGCCAAGTTCCGTCGAGGTTTGAGCCCAGGGGAAAGGTAGCTACCTTGGGCTCTCAGGTGCCAATGATGGGGCCCCATTAACCTAGAAAAGGAACAATCGCTTTTTGTCCTGGCACATTTTACCTTGGAGGAATCTTGGGCCGTCTGGAATTCTGTGCTGAAAACCGGCATTTTCCCAGACCCCCACCTCGCCCGCACTGTCGGGCTTTGAGGCCAAGGAAAAGGTGGCAGCCTTGGGCTCTCAGATGTCAATGATGGGGCCCCATTAACCCTAAAAAAGGAACAATCCCTTTCTATCCTGGCACCTTTTCCCTGGGAGGAATCTTCATCCGTCTGGAATTCTGGGATGAAAAAAGGAATTTCCCGAACCCGCACTTGGCATGCACCGTCGAGCTTTGAGCCCATGGTAAAGGGGCAGCCTTGGGCTCTCAGCTGCCAAAGATGGGGCCACATTAACCTTAGAAAAGGAACAATCGCTTTCTGTCCTGGCGAGTTTCTCCCAGGGAGAAATCATCGTCCGTCTGGAATTCTGGGCTGAATAAACGGCATGTGGCACGCACCGTAAGGCTTTGAGCCCAGGGAAAAGGTGACAGCCTTGGGCTGTCAGGTGCCAATGAGGGGGCCGCATTTACCCTAGAACTGGAACAATCGCTTTCTGTCCTGACACTTTTTCCCTGGGAGGAATCTTGGTCAGTCTGGAAATCTGGACTGAAAAAAGGCACGTACCCCGACCCGCACCCGGCACACTCCTTTGAGCTTTGAGCCCAGGGAAAAGGTGGCAGGCTTGGGCTCTCAGGTACCAATGATGGAACCCCATTACCGCAAGAAAAGGAACAATTCCTTTCTGTCCTGGCACCTTTTCCCTGGGAGGAATCTTGGTCCATCTTGAATTCTGGGCTGAAAAAAGGCACTTTACCTGACCCGCAGGTGGCACGAACCGTCGATCTTTGAGCCCAGGGTAAAGGTGGCAGCCTTGGGCTCTCAGGTGCCAGTGATGGGGCCCCATTATTCTTAGAAAAAGCACAATGGCTTTCTGCCCTAGCACCTTTTTCCTGGGAGGAATCTTCATGCATCTTGAATTCTGGGATGAAAAACGGCATTTGCCGGACCCGCACATGGCATGCACCGTGGAGGTTTGAGCCCAGGGAAAAGGTGGCAACCTTGGGCTCTCAGTTGCCAAAGATGGGGCTGCATTAACCCAAGAAAGGGAACAATCCCATTCTGTCCTGGCATTTTTTCCCAGGGAGGAATCATCGTTAGTCTGGAATTCTGGGCTTAAAAAACAGCATGTGGCATGCACAGTCGGGCTTTGCGGCCAAGGAAAAGGTGGCGGCCTTGGACTCTAAGGTGCCAATGATGGGGCCCCATTAACCCAAGAAATGTAAAAATCGCTTTCTGTCCTGGCACATTTTCCCTGGAAGGAATCTTCATCCGTCTGGAATTCTGGGCTGATAAAAGGCACGTACCCTGACGCGCACCTGGCACACTCCGACGAGCTTTGAGCCCAGGGAAAAGGTGGCAGCCTTGGGCTCTCAGGTGCCAGTGATGGGGCCCCATTATCCCTAGAAAAAGGCACAATCATTTTCTGTCCTGGCACATTTTCCCTGCGAGGAATCTTCATCAGTCTCGAATTCTGGGCTAAAAACCCGCAAGTGGCACACACCGTCGGCCATTGCGCCCAGGGAAAAGGTGGCAGCCTTTGGCTCTCATGTGCCAATAATGGGGCCCCATTATTCTTAGAAACGGCACAATCGCTTTCTGTCCTGGCACGTTTTCCCTGGGAAGAATCTTCATTCATCTGGAATTCTGGGATGAAAAACGTCATTTGCCAAACCCGCGCATGGCATGCACCATCGAGGTTTGAGCCCGGGGACAAAATGGCAGCCTTGAGCTCTCAGCTGCCAAAGATGGGGCTGCATTGACACTAGAAAAGGAACATTCGCTTTCTGTCCTGGCACCTTTTCCCTGGGAGGAATCATCATCCGTCTGGACTTCTGGGCTGAAAAACCAGCAAGTGGCTCACACCGTCGGGCATTGTGCCCAGGGAAAAGGTGGCAGCCTTGGGTTGTCCGGTGCCAATGAGGGGGCCGCATTTATCCTAGAATTGGAAAAATCGCTTTCTATCCTGGCACCTTTTCCCTGGGAGGAATCATTGTCCGTCTGGAATTCTGGGCTGAAAAACTGCAGGTTTCCTAACCCGCACTTGGCACGCTCCGTCGAGCTTTGAGCCCAGGCAAAAGATGGCAGCCTTGGGCTCTCAGGTGCCAAAGGTGTGGCCGCATTAACACAAGAAAAGTAACAATCGCTTTCTGTCCTGGCACATTTTCCCTGGCAGGAATCTTCATCCGTCTGGAATTCTGGGCTAAAAAACCAGCACTTTGCACGCTCCATCGATCTTTGAGCCCAGGCAAAAGGTGGCAGCCTTGGGCTCTCAGGTGCCAATGATGGGGTCCCATTAACCCAAGAAATGGAACATACCCTTTCTGTCCTGGCACCTTTTCCCAGGGAGGAATCATCGTCCCTCTGGAATTCTGGGCTTTAAAAACTGCATGTGGTAGGCACCGTCAGGCTTTCCGCCCAGGGAAAAGGTGGCAGCCTTGGACTCTCAGGTTCCAGTGATGGGGCCCCATTAACCCAGGAAATGTAAAAATCGCTTTCTGTCTTGGCACCTTTTCCCAGGGTGGAACCTTCGTCTGTCCGGGAATCTGGGCTGAAAAACTACACTTTCCCTGGCAGGAATGTGGCACGCTCCATCGAGGTTTGAGCCCAGGGAAAAGGTGGCAGTCTTGGGCTTTCAGGTGTCAATGATGGGTCCGCATTAACCCTAGAAATTGAACAATCGCTTTCTCCCCTGGCGCTTTATCCCAGCGTAGAATCTTAAATCGCCTGGTATTCTGGGCTGATAAACGGCACTTTCCCAGAACCGCACGTGGCACACTCCGTCGTGCTTTGAGCCCAGGGAAAAGGTGGCACCCTTGAGCTCTCATGTGTCAAAAGTGGGCTCGCATTAACACTAGAAAAAGAACAATCTCATTCTGTCCAGGCACTTTTTCCCTGGCAGGAATCTTCATCCATCTGGAATTCTGGGCTGAATAACCCGCAAGTGGCATGCGCCGTCAGGCTTTGAGCCCAGGGAAAAGGTGACAGCCTTGGGCTCTCAGGTGCCAATGAGGGGCCGCATTTACCCTAGAACTTGAACTATCGCTTCCTGTCCTGGCACTTTGTCCCTGGGAGGAATCTTCTTCCGTCTGGAAATCTGGGCTGAAAAACGGCACGTACCCTAACCCGCACCTCGCACACTCCATCGAGTTTTGAGCCGAGGGAAAAGGTGGCAGCCTTGGGCTCTCAGGTGCCAGTGATGGGGCCCAATTACCCCTGGGAAAGGCACAATCACTTTCTGTCTTGGCACCTTTTCCCTGGGAGGAATCATCGTCCGTCTGGAATTCTGGGCTGAAAAACGGCAGGTTCCTGGACCCGCACTTGGCACGCTCCGTCGAGCTTTGAGCCCAGGCAAAAGGTGGCAGCCTTGGGCTCTCAGGTGCCAATGATGGGGCCCCATTAACCCATGAAATGGAACATACCCTTTCTTTCCTGGCACCTTTTCCAAGGGAGGAATCATCGTCCCTCTGGAATTCTGGGCTTTAAAAACTGCATGTGGTAGGCACCGTCAGGCTTTATGCCCAGGGAAAAGGTGGCAGCCTTGGACTCTCAGGTTCCAGTGATGGGGCCCCATTAACTCAGGAAATGTAAAAATTGCTTTCTGTCTTGGCACCTTTTCCCTGGGAGGAATCTTCGTCTGTCCGGAAATCTGGGCTGAAAAACTGCACTTTCCCTGGCACGAATGTGGCACGCTCCGTCGAGGTTTGAGCCCAGGGAAAAGGTGGCAGTCTTGGGCTCTCAGGTGTCAATGATGGGTTCACATTAACCCTAGAAATTGAACAATCGCTTTCTCCCCTGGCGCTTTATCCCAGGGTACAATCTTAAACCGCCTGGTATTCTGGGCTGATAAACGGCACTTTCCCTAAACCGCACGTGGCACACTCCGTCGTGCTTTGAGCCCAGGGAAAAGGTGGCACCCTTGAGCTCTCAGGTGTCAAAAGTGGGCTCGCATTAACACTAGAAAAAGAACAATCACATTCTGTCCAGGCACGTTTTCCCTGGCAGGAATCTTCATCCATCTGGAATTCTGGGCTGAATAACCCGCAAGTGGCATGCACCGTCGGGCTTTGAGCCCAGGGAAAAGGTGACAGGTGCCAATGAGGGGGCCGCATTTACCCTAGAACTGGAACAATCGCTTCCTGTTCTGGCACTTTGTCCCTGGGAGGAATCTTCTTCCGTCTGGAAATCTGGGCTGAAAAACGGCACATACCCTAACCCGCACCTCGCACACTTCATTGAGTTTTGAGCCGAGGGAAAAGGTGGCAGCCTTGGCCTCTCAGGTGCCAGTGATGGGGCCCCATTATTCTTAGAAAAGGCACAATGGCTTTCTGCCCTGGCACCTTTTTCCTGGGAGGAATCTCCATCCATCTGGAATTCTGGGATGAAAAACGGCATTTGCCGGACCAGCACATGGCATGCACCGTCGAGCTTTGAGCCCAGGGAAAAGGTGGCAGCCTTGGGCTCTCAGCTGCCAATGATGGGGCTGCATCAACCCTAGAAAAGGAACAATTGCTTTCTGTCCTGGCACCTTTTCCAAGGGAGGAATCATCGTTAGTCTGGAATTCTGGGCTGAAAAAACCGCATGTGGCATACACCGTCGGACTTTGCGCCCAGGGAAAAGGTGGCAGCCCTTGGCTCTCAGGTGCCAATGATGGGGCCCCATTAACCCTAGAAAAGGAACAAACGTTTTCTCTCCTGGCACTTTTTCCTTGGCAGTAATCTTCATCCGTCTGGAAATCTGGGCTGAAAAATTATGCTTTCCCCGACCCGCACCTGGCACACTCCGTCGAGATTTGAGCCCAGGGAAAAGGTGGCAGGCTTGGGCTCTCAGGTGCCAGTGACGGGGCCCCATTAAACCTAGAAATGGAACAATCGTTTTCTGTCCAGGCACTTTATCCCTGGGTAGAATCTAAAAACTTCTGGAATTCTGGGCTGATAAACGGCACTTTCCCTGACCTGCATCTGGTACCCTCCGTTGTGCTTTGAAGCCAGGGAAAAGGTGGCAGCCTTGGGCTCTCAGCTGCCAATGATGGGGCTGCATCAACCCTAGAAAAGGAACAATTGCTTTCTGTCCTGGCACCTTTTCCAAGGGAGGAATCATCGTTAGTCTGGAATTCTGGGCTGAAAAAACCGCATGTGGCATACACCGTCGGACTTTGCGCCCAGGGAAAAGGTGGCAGCCCTTGGCTCTCAGGTGCCAATGATGGGGCCCCATTAACCCTAGAAAAGGAACAAACGTTTTCTCTCCTGGCACTTTTTCCTTGGCAGTAATCTTCATCCGTCTGGAAATCTGGGCTGAAAAATTATGCTTTCCCCGACCCGCACCTGGCACACTCCGTCGAGATTTGAGCCCAGGGAAAAGGTGGCAGGCTTGGGCTCTCAGGTGCCAGTGACGGGGCCCCATTAAACCTAGAAATGGAACAATCGTTTTCTGTCCAGGCACTTTATCCCTGGGTAGAATCTAAAAACTTCTGGAATTCTGGGCTGATAAACGGCACTTTCCCTGACCTGCATCTGGTACCCTCCGTTGTGCTTTGAAGCCAGGGAAAAGGTGGCAGCCTTGGGCTCTGAGTTGCCAATGATGGTGCCCCGTTACCCCAAGAAAGGAACAATCCCTTTCTGTCCTAGCACCTTTTCCCTGGGAAGAATCTTGGTCCATCTGGAATTCTGGGCTGAAAAAATGCACTTTACCTGACCCGCAGGTGGCACGCACTGTCGATCTTTCAGCCCAGGGAAAAGGTGGCAGCCTTGGGCTCTCAGGTGGCAATGATGGAGCCCCATTAACCCAAGAAATGGAACAATCCCTTTCTGTCCTGGCATTTTTTCCCTGGGAGGAATCATCATCCGTCTGGAATTCTGGGCTTAAAAACCAGCATGTGGCATGCACCGTCCGGCTCTGCGGCAAGGGAAAAGGTGGCGGCCTTGGGCTCTCAGGTGCCAATGATGAGGTCCCTTTAACCCAAGAAATGTAAAAATCGCTTTCTGTCCTGGCACATTTTACTGGGAGGAATCTTCATCCGTCTGGAATTCTGGGCTGAAAAAAGGCACGTACCCTGACCCGCACCAGGCACACTCCGACGAGCTTTGAGCCCAGGGAAAAGGTGGCTGCCTTGGGCTCTCAGGTGCCAATGATGGGGCCCCGTTAACACTAGAAAAATAACACTTGCTTTCTGTCCTGGCACCTTTTCCCAGGGCGGAATCTTCATCCGTCTCGAATTCTGGGTTCAAAAATGGCACTGCCCCAAACCCGCACAAGGTACACACCGTTGAGCTTTGTGTCCAGGGAAAAGGGGGCAGCCTTGGGCTCTCAGCTGCCAATGATGGTGCCCCATTACCCCTACAAAAGGCATAATGGCTTTCTGTCCTGACACCTTTTCCCAGGGAGGAATCTTCATCGGTTTGGAATTCTGGTCTGAGAATCGGCACTTTCCTGGACCCGCAAGTGGAACGCACCATGGAGCTTTGCGTCCAGGGAAAAGGTGGCAGTCTTGGGCTCTCAGGTGCCAATGATGGGGTCCCATTACCTTTACAAAAAGCACAATGGCTATCTGTCCTGGCACCTTTTCCCTGGGAGGAGTCTTCATTGGTCTGGAATTCTGGGCTGTAAAATGGCACTTTCTGGGACCAGCACGTGGCACACACTGTCGTGCTTTGCGCCCAGGGAAAAGGAGGCAACCTCTGGCTCTCAGATTCCAATGATGGTCCCCCAGTAACACTAGAAATGGAACAATCGCTTTCTCTCCTGGAAGCCCTTTCCCTGGGAGGAGTCGTCATCCGTCTGGAATCCTGGGCTGAACAAAGCACTTTCTCTGACCTGCAAGTGGCAGGAACCATCTAGCATTGCGCCCAGGGAAAAGGTGGCAGCCTTGGGCTCTCAGATGTCCATTTTGGGGCCCCATTAACCCTAGAAAAGGCACAATGGCTTTCTGTCCTGGCACCTTTTCCCAGAGAGGAATCGACTCCCGTCTGGAATTCTGGGCTGAAAAACGGCCCTTTCCCTGACCCGCACAGGGTATGCACCGTTGAGCTTTGCACCCAGGGAAAAGGTGGCAGCCTTGGGCTCTCAGGTGCCAATGATGGGGCCCAATTAGCATTACAGAATACACAATGGCTTTGTCTCCTGGTACCTTTTCCCTCTGAGGAATCTTCATAGGTCTGGAATTCTGGGCTGAAAAATGGCACTTTCCCGGACCCGCACGTGGAACGCTCCGTCGAGCTTTGTGCCCAGGGAAAAGGTGGCAGCCTTGGGCTCTCAGGTGTCAATTTTGGGGCCCCATTAACCCTAGAAAAGGCACAATCGCTTTCTGTCCTGGCACCTGGGAGAAATCTTCATCGGCCTCAAATTCTGGGATGAGAAACAGCACATTCCTGGACCCGCAAGTGGCACGCACCGTCGAGCTTTGCCCTCAGGGAAAAGGTTGCAGCCTTCGGCTCTCAGGTGTCAATAATGGAGCCCCATTAACCCTAGAAAAGGAGAAATCCATTCCTGTCCTGGCACCTTTTCCCTGGGAGAAATCTTCATCGGTCTGGAATTCTGGAATGAGAAACGGCAATTTCCCGGACCCTCACGTAGCACGCATGGTCGAGCTTTGCGCCCAGGGTATAGGAGGCAACCTTGGGCTCTCAGGTGCCAATGATGGAGCCCGATTAATCCTAGAAATGGAACAATCGCTTTCTGTCCTGGGAGCCTCTTCCCTGTGAGGAGTCTTCATCCGTCTGGAATTGAGGGCTGAAAAACGGCACTTTCCCGGACAAGAAAGTGGTACGCGCCGTTGATGTTTGTGCCCACGGAAAAGGTGGCAGCCTTGAACTCTGAGGTGCCAATGATGGGGCACCATTGACCCTAGAAAAGGACAATTCGATTTCTGACCTGGCACCTTTTCCCTGGGAGGTGTCTTCGTCCGTCTGGAATTCTGGGTTCAAAAATGGCACTTCCCCGGACCCGCAAGTGGCACGCGCCGTCGACATTTGCGCCGAGGCAAAAGGTGGCAGCCTTGGGCTCTCAGGTGCCAATGATGGGGCCCCGTTAACACTAGAAAAATAACACTTGCTTTCTGTCCTGGCACCTTTTCCCAGGGAGGAACCTTCGTCCGTCTGGAAATCTGGGTTCAAAAATGGCACTGCCCCAAACCCGCACAAGGTACACACCATCGAGCTTTGCGCCCAGGGAAAAGGGGGCAGCCTTGGGCTCTCAGGTGCCAATGATGGTGCCCCATTACCCCTACAAAAGGCACAATGGCTTTCTGTCCTGGCACCTTTTCCCAGGGAGGAATCTTCATCGGCTTGGAATTCTGGTCTGAGAATCGGCACTTTCCTGGACCCGCAAGTGGAACGCACCATGGAGCTTTGCGTCCAGGGAAAAGGTGGCAGTCTTGGGCTCTCAGGTGCCAATGATGGGGCCCCATTACTTTTACAAAAAGCACAATGGCTTTCTGTCCTGGCACCTTTTCCCTGGGAGGAGTCTTCATTGGTCTGGAATTCTGGGCTGTAAAATGGCACTTTCTGGGACCAGCACGTGGCACGCACTGTCGTGCTTTGCGCCCAGGGAAAAGGAGGCAACCTCTGGCTCTCAGATGCCAATGACGGGCCCCCATTAACCCTAAAAATGGAACAATCGCTTTTTGTCCTTGGAGCCTTTTCCCTGGGAGGAGTCGTCATCCGTCTGGAGTCCTGGGCTGAACAAAGGTCTTTCTCTGACCTGCACATGGCAGGCACCATCTAGCTTTGTGCCCAGGGAAAAGGTGGCAGCCTTGGGCTCTCAGGTGTCAATTTTGGGGCCCCATTAACCCTAGAAAAGGCACAATTGCTTTCTGTCCTGGCACCTTTTCCCTGGGAGAAATCTTCATCGGCCTCGAATTTTGGGATGAGAAACAGCACATTCCTGGACCCGCAAGTGGCACGCACCGTCGAGCTTTGCCCTCAGGGAAAAGGTTGCAGCCTTCGGCTCTCAGGTGTCAATGATGGAGCCCCATTACCCCTAGAAAAGGAACAATCGCTTTCTGTCCTGACACCTTTTCCCAGGGAGGAATCTTCATCGGTCTGGAATTCTGGAATGAGAAACGGCAATTTCCCGGACCCTCACGTAGCACGCATGGTCGAGCTTTGCGCCCAGGGTATAGGAGGTCACCTTGGGCTCTCAGGTGCCAATGATGGAGCCCGATTAATCCTAGAAATGGAACAATTTCTTTCTGTCCTGGGAGCCTCTTCCCTGTGAGGAGTCTTCATCCGTCTGGAATTGAAGGCTGAAAAACGGCACTTTCCCGGACAAGAAAGTGGTACCCGCCGTTGATGTTTGAGCACACGGAAAAGGTGGCAGCCTTGAACTCTGAGGTGCCAATGATGGGGCACCATTGACCCTAGAAAAGGACAATTCGATTTCTGACCTGGCACCTTTTCCCAGGGAGGAATCTTCATCGGTCTGGAATTCTGGAATGAGAAACGGCAATTTCCCGGACCCTCACATAGCACGCATGGTCGAGCTTTGCGCCCAGGGTATAGGAGGCAACCTTGGGCTCTCAGGTGCCAATGATGGAGCCTGATTAACCCTAGAAATGGAACAATTGCTTTCTGTCCTGGGAGCCTTTTTCCTGTGAGGAGTATTCGTCCGTCTGGAATTCAGGGCTGAAAAACGGCACTTTCCCAGAAAAGAAAGTGGTACGTGCCGTTGATGTTTTTGCCCACGGAAAAGGTGGCAGCCTTGAACTCTGAGGTGCCAATGATGGGGCACCATTGACCCTAGAAAAGGAAAATTTATTTCTGACCTAGTACCTTTTCCCTGGAAGGTGTCTTCGTCCGTCTGGAATTCTGGGCTGAAAAATGGCACTTCCCCGGACACGCAAGTGGTACGCGCCGTCGACATTTGCGCCCAGGCAAAAGGTGGCAGCCTTGGGCTCTCAGGTGCCAATGATGGGGCCCCGTTAACACTAGAAAAATAACACTTGCTTTCTGTCCTGGCACCTTTTCCCAGGGAGGAATCTTCGTCCGTCTGGAAATCTGGGTTCAAAAATGGCACTGCCCCAAACCCGCGCAAAGTACACACCATCGAGCTTTGCGCCCAGGGAAAAGGGGGCAGCCTTGGGCTCTCAGGTGCCAATGATGGTGCCCCATTACCCCTACAAAAGGCACAATGGCTTTCTGTCCTGGCACCTTTTCCCAGGGAAGAATCTTCATCGGTTTGGATTTCTGGTCTGAGAATCGGCACTTTCCTGGGCCCGCAAGTGGAACGCACCATCGAGCTTTGCATTCAGGGAAAAGGTGGCAGTCTTGGGCTCTCAGGTGCCAATGATGGGGCCCCATTACCCCTAGAAAAAGAACAATCGCTTTCTGTCCTGGCACCTTTTCCCTGGGAGGAATCTTCATTGGTCTGGAAATCTGAGCTGAAAACGGCTCTTTCCCTTACCCGCATGTGGCACGCAACTTCGAGCTTTGCGCCCAGGGAAAAGGTGGCAGCCCTGGGCTCTCAGCTGCCAATTTTGGAGCCCCATTAACCCTAGAAAAGGCACAATCGCTTTCTGTCCTGGCACCTTTTCTCAGGGAGAAATCTTCGCTGGGCTGGAATTCTGGGATGAGAAACGGCACATTCCCGGACTTGCAAGTGGCACGTGCCGTCGACATTTGCACCCAGGAAAAAGGTGGCAGCCTTGGGCTCTCAGGTGCCAAAGATGGGGCCCCGTTACCCCTAGAAAAGGCACAATGGCTTTCTGTCCTGACACCTTTTCCCAGAGAGGAATCGACTTCCCTCTGGAATTCTGGGCTGAAAAACGGCCCTTTCCCGGACCCGCACAGGGTATGCACCGTCGAGCTTTGCACCCAGGGAAAAGGTGGCAGCCTTGGGCTCTCAGGTGCCAATGATGGGGCCCAATTAGCATTACAAAATACACAATGGCTTTGTCTCCTGGTACCTTTTCCCAGGGAGGAATCTTCATAGGTCTGGAATTCTGGGCTGAAAAATGGCACTTTCCCGGACCCGCACGTGGAACGCTCCGTCAAGCTTTGCGCCCAGGGAAATGGTGGCAGCCTTGGGCTCTCAGGTGTCAATTTTGGGGCCCCATTAACCCTAGAAAAGGCACAATGGCTTTCTGTCCTGGCACCTTTTCCCTGGGAGAAATCTTCATCAGCCTCGAATTCTTGGATGAGAATCAGCACATTCCTGGACCCGCAAGTGGCACGCACCGTCGAGCTTTGCACTTAGGGAAAAGGTTGCAGCCTTCGGCTCTCAGGTGTCAATAATGGAGCCCCATTAACCCTAGAAAAGGAATAATCGCTTTCTGTGCTGGCACCTTTTCCCAGGGTGGAATCTTCATCGGTCTGGAATTCTGGAATGAGAAACGGCAATTTCCCGGACCCTCACGTAGCACGCATGGTCGAGCTTTGCGCCCAGGGTATAGGAGGCAACCTTGCGCTCTCAGGTGCCAATGATGGAGCCCGATTAATCCTAGAAATGGAACAATCGCTTTCTGTCCTGGGAGCCTCTTCCCTGTGAGGAGTCTTCACCCGTCTGGAATTGAGGGCTGAAAATCGGCACTTTCCCGGACAAGAAAGTGGTACGCGCCGTTGATGTTTGCGCCCACGGAAAAGGTGGCAGCCTTGAACTCTGAGGTGCCAACGATGGGGCACCCTTGACCCTAGAAAAGGACAATTTGATTTCTGACCTGGCACCTTTTCCCTGGAAGGTGTCTTCGTCCGTCTGGAATTCTGGGCTGAAAAATGGCACTTCCCCGGACCCGCAAGTGGCACGCGCCGTCGACATTTGCGCCCAGGCAAAAGGTGGCAGCCTTGGGCTCTCAGGTGCCAATGATGGGTCCCCGTTAACACTAGAAAAATAACACTTGCTTTCTGTCCTGGCAACTTTTCCCAGGGAGGAATCTTCGTCCGTCTGGAAAACTGGGTTCAAAAATGGCACTGCCCCAAACCCGCACAAGGTGCACACCGTCGAGCTTTGCGCCCAGGGAAAAGGGGGTAACCTTGGGCTCTCAGCTGCCAATGATGGTGCCCCATTACCCCTACAAAAGGCACAATGGCTTTCTGTCCTGGCACCTTTTCCCTGGGAGGAGTCTTCATTGGTCTGGAATTCTGGGCTGTAAAATGGCACTTTCTGGGACCAGCACGTGGCACGCACTGTCATGTTTTGCGCCCAGGGAAAAGGAAGCAACCTCTGGCTCTCAGATGCCAATGACGGGCCCCCAGTAACACTAGAAATGGAACAATCGCTTTCTGTCCTGGGAGCCTTTTCCCTGGGAGGAGTTGTCATCCGTCTGGAATCCTGGGCTGAACAAAGCACTTTCTCTGACCTGCACGGGGCAGGCACCATCTAGCTTTGCGCCCAGGGAAAAGGTGGCAGCCTTGGGCTCCCTTGACCCTAGAAAAGGACAATTCGATTTCTGACCTGGCACCTTTTCCCTGGGAGGTGTCTTCGTCCGTCTGGAATTCTGGGCTGAAAAATGGCACTTCCCCGGACCCGCAAGTGGCACGCGCCGTCGACATTTGCGCCCAGGCAAAAGGTGGCAGCCTTGGGCTCTCAGGTGCCAATGATGGGGCCCCGTTAACACTAGAAAAATAACACTTGCTTTCTGTCCTGGCACCTTTTCCCTGGGAGAAATCTTCATCGGCCTCCAATTCTGGGATGAGAGACAGCACATTCCTGGACCCGCAAGTGGCACGCACCGTCGAGCTTTGCGCTCAGGGAAAAGGTTGCAGCCTTCGGCTCTCAGGTGCCAATGATGGGTCCTTATTACTCCTAGAAAAGGCGAAATCCATTCCTGTCCTGGCACCTTTTCCCAGGGAGAAATCTTCGCTGGCCTGGAATTCTGGGATGAGAAACGGCACATTCCCGGACTTCCAAGTGGCACGTGCCATCAACATTTGCGCCCAGGGAAAAGGTGGCAGCCTTGGGCTCTCAGGTGCCAAAGATGAGGCCCCATTACCCGTAGAAAAGGCACAATGGCTTTCTGTCCTGACACCTTTTCCCAGAGAGGAATCGACTTCCGTCTGGAATTCTGGGCTGAAAAACGGCCCTTTCCCGGACCCGCACGTGGAACGCTCCGTCCAGCTTTGCACCCAGGGAAAAGGTGGCAGCCTTGGGCTCTCAGGTGCCAATGATGGGCCCCAATTAGCATTACAAAATACACAATGGCTTTGTCTCCTGGTACCTTTTCCCTCTGAGGAATCTTCATAGGTCTGGAATTCTGGGCTGAAAAATGGCACTTTCCCGGACCTGCACGTGGAACGCTCCGTCGATCTTTGCGCCGAGGGAAAAGGTGGCAGCCTTGGCCTCTCAGGTGTCAATTTTGGGGCCCCATTAACCCTAGAAAAGGCACAATTGCTTTCTACCCTGCACCTTTTCCCTGAGAGAAATCTTCATCGGCCTCGAATTCTGGGATGAGAAACAGCACATTCCTGGACCCGCAAGTGGCACGCACCGTCGAGCTTTGCACTCAGGGAAAAGGTTGCAGCCTTCGGCTCTCAGGTGCCAATGATGGAGCCCCATTAACCCTAGAAAAGGAACAATCGCTTTCTGTCCTGACACCTTTTCCCAGGGAGGAATCTTCATCGGTCTGGAATTCTGGAATGAGAAACGGCAATTTCCCGGACCCTCACGTAGCACGCATGGTCGAGCTTTGCGCCCAGGGTATAGGAGGTCACCTTGGGCTCTCAGGTGCCAATGATGGAGCCCGATTAATCCTAGAAATGGAACAATCGCTTTCTGTCCTGGGAGCCTCTTCCCTGTGAGGAGTCTTCATCCGTCTGGAATTGAAGGCTGAAAAACGGCACTTTCCCGGACAAGAAAGTGGTACCCGCCGTTGATGTTTGAGCACACGGAAAAGGTGGCAGCCTTGAACTCTGAGGTGCCAATGATGGGGCACCATTGACCCTAGAAAAGGAAAATTCGATTTCTGACCTGGCACCTTTTCCCAGGGAGGAATCTTCATCGGTCTGGAATTCTGGAATGAGAAACGGCAATTTCCCGGACCCTCACATAGCACGCATGGTCGAGCTTTGCGCCCAGGGTATAGGAGGCAACCTTGGGCTCTCAGGTGCCAATGATGGAGCCTGATTAACCCTAGAAATGGAACAATTGCTTTCTGTCCTGGGAGCCTTTTTCCTGTGAGGAGTATTCGTCCGTCTGGAATTCAGGGCTGAAAAACGGCACTTTCCCGGACAAGAAAGTGGTACGCGCCGTTGATGTTTGCGCCCACGGAAAAGGTGGCAGCCTTGAACTCTGAGGTGCCAATGATGGGGCACCATTGACCCTAGAAAAGGACAATTCGATTTCTGACCTGGCACCTTTTCCCTGGGAGGTGTCTTCGTCCGTCTGGAATTCTGGGCTGAAAAATGGCACTTCCCCGGACCCGCAAGTGGTACGCGCCGTCGAGCTTGGTGCCCAGGCAAAAGGTGGCAGCCTTGGGCTCTCAGGTGCCAATGACGGGCCCCATTACCACTAGAAAAAGAACAATCGCTTTCTGTCCTGGCACCTTTTTCCCTGGGAGAAATCTTCATTGGTCTGGAATTCTGGGCTGAAAACGGCCCTTTCCCTTACCCGCATGTGGCACGCACCGTCGAGCTTTGCGCCCATGGAAAAGGTGGCAGCCCTGGGCTCTCAGCTGCCAATTTTGGGGCCCCATTAACCCTAGAAAAGGCACAATCACTTTCTGTCCTGGCACCTTTTCCCAGGGAGAAATCTTCACTGGCCTGGAATTCTGGGATGAGAAACGGCACATTCCCGGACCCGCAAGTGGCACGCGCTGTCGACATTTGCGCCCAGGGAAAAGGTGGCAGCCTTGGGCTCTCAGGTGCCAATGATGGGGCCCCATTACTCCTAGAAAAGGCACAATGGCTTTCTGTCCTGATACCTTTTCCCAGAGAGGAATCGACTTCCGTCTGGAATTCTGGGCTGAAAAACGGCCCTTTCCCGGACTCGCACAGGGTATGCACCGTCGAGCTTTGCACCCAGGGAAAAGGAGGCAGCCTTGGGCTCTCAGGTGCCAATGATGGGGCCCAATTAGCATTACAAAATACACAATGGCTTTGTCTCCTGGTACCTTTTCCCTCTGAGGAATCTTCATAGGTCTGGACTTCTGGGCTGAAAAATGGCACTCTCCCGGACCTGCACGTGGAACACTCCATCGAGCTTTGCGTCCAGGGAAAATGTGGCAGCCTTGCGCTCTCAGGTGTCCATTTTGAGGCCCCATTAACCCTAGAAAAGGCACAATTGCTTTCTGCCCTGGCACCTTTTCCCTGGGAGAAATCTTCATCGGCCTCGAATTCTGGGATGAGAAACGGCACATTCCTGGACCCGCAAGTGGCACGCACCGTCGAGCTTTGCGCTCAGGGAAAAGGTTGCAGCCTTCGGCTCTCAGGTGCCAATGATGGGTCCCCATTACTCCTAGAAAAGGAGAAATCCATTCCTGTCCTGGCACCTTTTCCCAGGGAGTAATCTTCATCGGTCTGGAATTCTGGAATGAGAAACGGCAACTTCCCGGACCCTCACGTAGCACGCATGGTCGAGCTTTGTGCCCAGGGTGTAGGAGGCAACCTTGGGCTCTCAGGTGCCAATGATGGGGCCCGATTAACACTAGAAATGGAACAATCGCTTTCTGTCCTGGGAGCCTCTTCCCTGTGAGGAGTCTTCATCCGTCTGGAATTGAGGGCTGAAAAATGGCACTTTCCCAGACAAGAAAGTGGTACACGCCGTTGATGTTTGCGCCCACGGAAAAGGTGGCAGCCTTGAACTCTGAGGTGCCAATGATGGGGCACCATTGACCCTAGAAAAGGACAATTCGATTTCTGACCTGGCACCTTTTCCCAGGGAGGTGTCTTCGTCCGTCTGGAATTCTAGGCTGAAAAATGGCACTTCCCCGGACCAGCAAGTGGCACGCGCCGTCGACATTTGCGCCCAGGCAATGACGGGCCCCCATTAACACTAGAAATGGAACAATCGCTTTCTGTCCTGGGAGCCTTTTCTCTGGGAGGAGTCGTCCTCCGTCTGGAATCCTGGGCTGAACAAAGCACTTTCTCTGACCTGCACGTGGCAGGCACCATCTAGCTTTGTGCCCAGGGAAAAGGTGGCAGCCTTGGGCTCTCAGGTGCCAATGATGGGTCCCCGTTAACACTAGATAAATAACAATCGCTTTCTGTCCTGGCACCTTTTCCCTGGGAGGAATTTTCATCCGCCTGGAATTCTGGGCTGAAAAACGGCACTTCCCCGGACCTACAAGTGGAACGCACCGTCGAGCTTTGTGCCCAGGCAAAAGGTGGCAGCCTTGGGCTCTCAGGTGCCAATGACGGGCTCCATTACCACTAGATAAAGAACAATGGCTTTCTGTCCTGGCACCTTTTCCCAGGGAGGAGTCTTCATTGGTCTGGAATTCTGGGCTGAAAACGGCTCTTTCCCTCACCCGCATGTGGCACGCACCGTCGAGCTTTGCGCCCAGGGAAAAGGTGGCAGTCCTGGGCTCTCAGGCGCCAATTTTGGGGCCCCATTAACCCTATAAAAGGCACAATCGCTTTCTGTCCTGGCACCTTTTCCCAGGGAGAAATCTTCGCTGGCCTGGAATTCTGGGATTAGAAACGGCACATTCCCGGACTTGCAAGTGGCACGCGCCGTCGACATGTGCGCCCAGGGAAAAGGTGGCAGCCTTGGGCTCTCAGGTGCCAAAGATGGGGCCCCATTACCCCTAGTAAAGGCACAATGGCTTTCTGTCCTGACACCTTTTCCCTGGGAGGTGTCTTCATCCATCTGGAATTCTGGGCTGAAAAACTGCACTTCCCCGGACTCGCAAGTGGCACGCGCCGTCGACATTTGCGCCCAGGCAAAAGGTGGCAGCCTTGGGCTCTCAGGTGCCAATGATGGGGCCTCGTTAACACTAGAAATATAACACTTGCTTTCTGTCCTGGCACCTTTTCCCAGGGAGGAATCTTCGTCCGTCTGGAACTCTGGGTTCAAAAATGGCACTGCCCCAAACCCGCACAAGGTACACACTGTCGAGCTTTGCGCCCAGGGAAAAGGTGGCAGCCTTGGGCTCTCAGGTGCCAATGATGGTGCCCCATTACCCCTACAAAAGGCACAATGGCTTTCTGTCCTGGCACCTTTTCCCAGGGAGGAATCTTCATCGGTTTGGAATTCTGGTCTGAGAATCGGCACTTTCCTGGACCCGCAAGTGGAACGCACCATCAAGCTTTGCGTCCAGGGAAAAGGTGGCAGTCTTGGGCTCTCAGGTGCCAATGATGGGGCCCCATTACCTTTACAAAAAGCACAATGGCTTTCTGTCCTGGCACCTTTTCCCTGGGAGGAGTCTTCATTGGTCTGGAATTCTGGG
This sequence comes from Pithys albifrons albifrons, assembly GCF_047495875.1. Lineage (NCBI taxonomy): Eukaryota > Metazoa > Chordata > Aves > Passeriformes > Thamnophilidae > Pithys > Pithys albifrons. Next base: position 68,101 of record NC_092469.1, on the reverse strand, counting down.
CTGTAAAATGGCACTTTCTGGGACCAGCACGTGGCACGCACTGTCGTGCTTTGCGCCCAGGGAAAAGGAGGCAACCTCTGGCTCTCAGATGCCAATGATGGGGCCCCATTAACACTAGAAATGGAACAATCGCTTTCTGTCCTGGGAGCCCTTTCCCTGGGAGGAGTCGTCATCCGTCTGGAATTCTGGGCTGAAAAACGGCCCTTTCCAGGACCCGCACAGGGTATGCACCGTCGAGCTTTGCACCCAGGGAAAAGGTGGCAGCCTTGGGCTCTCAGGTGCCAATGATGGGGCCCAATTAGCATTACAAAATACACAATGGCTTTGTCTCCTGGTACCTTTTCCCTCTGAGGAATCTTCATAGGTCTGGAACTCTGGGCTGAAAAATGCCACTTTCCCGGACCTGCACGTGGAACGCTCCGTCGATCTTTGCGCCGAGGGAAAAGGTGGCAGCCTTGGCCTCTCAGGTGTCAATTTTGGGGCCCCATTAACCCTAGAAAAGGCACAATTGCTTTCTACCCTGCACCTTTTCCCTGGGAGAAATCTTCATCGGCCTCGAATTCTGGGATGAGAAACAGCACATTCCTGGACCCGCAAGTGGCACGCACCGTCGAGTTTTGCACTCAGGGAAAAGGTTGCAGCCTTCGGCTCTCAGGTGCCAATGATGGAGCCCCATTAACCCTAGAAAAGGAACAATCGCTTTCTGTCCTGACACCTTTTCCCAGGGAGGAATCTTCATCGGTCTGGAATTCTGGAATGAGAAACGGCAATTTCCCGGACCCTCACGTAGCACGCATGGTCGAGCTTTGCACCCAGGGTATAGGAGGCAACCTTGGGCTCTCAGGTGCCAATGATGGGGCCCGATTAATCCTAGAAATGGAACAATCGCTTTCTGTCCTGGGAGCCTCTTCCCTGTGAGGAGTCTTCATCCGTCTGGAATTGAGGGCTGAAAAACGGCACTTTCCCAGACAAGAAAGTGGTACGCACCGTTGATGTTTGCGCCCACGGAAAAGGTGGCAGCCTTGAACTCTGAGGTGCCAATGATGGGGCACCATTGACCCTAGAAAAGGACAATTCGATTTCTGACCTGGCACCTTTTTCCTGGGAGGTTTGTTTGTCCATCTGGAATTCTGGGCTGAAAAATGGAACTTCCCCGGACCCGCAAGTGGCACGCGCCGTCGACATATGCGCCCAGGCAAATGTGGCAGCCTTGGGCTCTCAGGTGCCAGTGATGGTGTCCCATTACCCCTACAAAAGGCACAATGGCTTTCTGTCCTGGCACCTTTTCCCAGGGAGGAATCTTCATCGGTTTGGAATTCTGGTCTGAGAATCGGCACTTTCCTGGACCCGCAAGTGGAACGCACCATCGAGCTTTGCGTCCAGGGAAAAGGTGGCAGTCTTGGGCTCTCAGGTGCCAATGATGGGGCCCCATTACCTTTACAAAAAGCACAATGGCTTTCTGTCCTGGCACCTTTTCCCTGGGAGGAGTCTTCATTGGTCTGGAATTCTGGGCTGAAAAACAGCACTTCCCCGGACCCGCAAGTGGCACGCGCCGTCGACATTTGCGCCCAGGCAAAAGGTGGCAGCCTTGGGCTCTCAGGTGCCAATGATGGGGCCCCGTTAACACTAGAAATATAACACTTGCTTTCTGTCCTGGCACCTTTTCCCAGGGAGGAATCTTCGTCCGTCTGGAAATCTGGGTTCAAAAATGGCACTGCCCCAAACCCGCACAAGGTACACACCGTCGAGCATTGCGTCCAGGGAAAAGGTGGCAGTCTTGGGCTCTCAGGTGCCAATGATGGTGCCCCATTATCCCTACAAAAGGCACAATGGCTTTCTGTCCTGGCACCTTTTCCCAGGGAGGAATCTTCATCGGTTTGGAATTCTGGTCTGAGAATCGGCACTTTCCTGGACCCGCAAGTGGAACGCACCATCGAGCTTTGCGTCCAGGGAAAAGGTGGCAGTCTTGGGCTCTCAGGTGCCAATGATGGGGCCCCATTACCTTTACAAAAAGCACAATGGCTTTCTGTCCTGGCACCTTTTCCCTGGGAGGAGTCTTCATTGGTCTGGAATTCTGGGCTGTAAAATGGCACTTTCTGAGACCAGCACGTGGCACGCGCTGTCGTGCTTTGCGCCCAGGGAAAAGGAGGCAACCTCTGGCTCTCAGATGCCAATGATGGGCCCCCATTAACACTAGAAATGGAACAATCGCTTTCTGTCCTGGGAGCCCTTTCGCTGGGAGGAGTCGTCATCCGTCTGGAATTCTGGGCTGAAAAACGGCCCTTTCCAGGACCCGCACAGGGTATGCACCGTCGAGCTTTGCACGCAGGGAAAAGGTGGCAGCCTTGGGCTCTCAGGTGCCAATGATGGTGCCCCATTACCCCTAGAAAAAGAACAATGTCTTTCTGTCCTGGCACCTTTTCCCTGGGAGGAATCTTCATTGGTCTGGGATTCTGGGCTGAAAACGGCTCTTTCCCTTACTCGCATGGGGCGCGCACCGTCGAGCTTTGCGCCCATGGAAAAGGTGGCAGCCTTGGGCTCTCAGGTGCCAAAGATGGGGCCCCATTACCCCTAGAAAAGGCACAATGGCTTTCTGTCCTGACACCTTTTCCCAGAGAGGAATCGACTTCCGTCTGGAATTCTGGGCTGAAAAACGGCCCTTTCCCACACCCGCACAGGGTATGCACCGTCGAGCTTTGCACCCAGGGAAAAGGTGGCAGCCTTGGGCTCTCAGATGCCAAGGATGGGGCCCAATTAGCATTACAAAATACACAATGGCTTTGTCTCCTGGTACCTTTTCCCTCTGAGGAATCTTCATAGGTCTGGAATTCTGGGCTGAAAAATGGCACTTTCCTGGAACCGCACGTAGAATGCTCCGTTGAGCTTGGCGCCCAGGGAAAAGGTGGCAGCCTTGGCCTCTCAGATGTCAATTTTAGGGCCCCATTAACTCTAGAAAAGGCACAATTGCTTTCTGTCCTGGCACCTTTTCCCAGGGAGAAATCTTCGCTGGCCTGGAATTCTGGGATGAGAAACGGCACATTCCCGGACTTGCAAGTGGCACGCGCCGTCGACATTTGCGCCCAGGGAAAAGGTGGCAGCCTTGGGTTCTCAGGTGCCAAAGATGGGGCCCCATTACCCCTAGAAAAGGCACAATGGCTTTCTGTCCTGACACCTTTTCCCAGAGAGGAATCGACTTCCGTCTGGAATTCTGGGCTGAAAAAACGCCCTTTTCCGGACCCGCACAGGGTATGCACCGTCGAGCTTTGCACCCAGGGAAAATGTGGCAGCCTTGGGCTCTCAGGTGCCAATGATGGGGCCCAATTACCATTACAAAATACACAATGGCTTTGTCTCCTGGTACCTTTTCCCTCTGAGGAATCTTCATAGGTCTGGAATTCTGGGCTGAAAAATGGCACTTTCCCGGAACCGCACGTAGAATGCTCCGTTGAGCTTGGCGCCCAGGGAAAAGGTGGCAGCCTTGGCCTCTCAGATGTCAATTTTAGGGCCCCATTAACTCTAGAAAAGGCACAATTGCTTTCTGTCCTGGCACCTTTTCCCAGGGAGAAATCTTCGCTGGCCTGGAATTCTGGGATGAGAAACGGCACATTCCCGGACTTGCAAGTGGCACGCGCCGTCGACATTTGCGCCCAGGGAAAAGGTGGCAGCCTTGGGCTCTCAGGTGCCAAAGATGGGGCCCCATTACCCCTAGAAAAGGCACAATGGCTTTCTGTCCTGACACCTTTTCCCAGAGAGGAATCGACTTCCGTCTGGAATTCTGGGCTGAAAAAAGGCCCTTTTCCAGACCCGTACAGGGTATGCACCGTCGAGCTTTGCACCCAGGGAAAATGTGGCAGCCTTGGGCTCTCAGGTGCCAATGATGGGGCCCAATTAGCATTACAAAATACACAATGGCTTTGTCTCCTGGTACCTTTTCCCTGGGAGGAGTCTTCACAGGTGTGGAATTCTGGGCTGAAAAATGGCACTTTCCCGGACCCGCACGTGAAACGCTCCGTCGAACTTTGCGCCCACGGAAAAGGTGGCAGCCTTGGGCTCTCAGGTGTCAATTTTGGGGCCCCATTATCTTTAGAAAAGGCACAATTGCTTTCTGTCCTGGCACCTTTTCCCTGGGAGAAATCTTCATCGGCCTCGAATTCTGGGATGAGAAACAGCACTTTCCTGGACCCGCACAAGGCACGCACCGTCGAGCTTTGCGCTCAGGGAAAAGGTTGCAGCCTTCGGCTCTCAGGTGCCAATGATGGGTCCCTATTACTCCTAGAAAAGGAGAAATCCATTCCTGTCCTGGCACCTTTTCCCAGGGAGGAATCTTCATCGGTCTGGAATTCTGGAATGAGAAACGGCAATTTCCCGGACCCTCACGAAGCACGCATGGTCGAGCTTTGCGCCCAGGGTATAGGAGACAACCTTGGGCTCTCAGGTGCCCATGATGGGGCCTGACTAACCCTAGAAATGGAACAATCGCTTTCTGTCCTGGGAGCCTCTTCCCTGTGAGGAGTCTTCATCCGTCTGGAATTCAGGGCTGACAAACGGCCCTTTCCCAGACAAGAAAGTGGTACGCGCCGTTGATGTTTGCACCCACGGAAAAGGTAGAAGCCTTGAAGTCTCAGGTGCCAATGATGGGGCACCATTGACCCTAGAAAAGGACAATTCGATTTCTGACCTGGCACCTTTTCCCTGGGAGGTGTCTTCATCCGTGTGGAATTCTGGGCTGAAAAATGCCACTTCCTGGACCCGCAAGTGGCACGCGCTGTCGACATTTGCGCCCAGGCAAAAGGTGGCAGCCTTGGGCTCTCAGGTGCCAAGGATGGGGCCCCGTTAACACTAGAAAAGTAACACTTGCATTCTGTCCTGGCACCTTTTCCCAGGGAGGAATCTTCGTCCGTCTGGAAATCTGGGTTCAGAAATGGCACTGCCCGAAACCCGCACAAGGTACACACCGTCGAGCTTTGCGCCCAGGGAAAAGGGGGCAGCCTTGGGCTCTCAGGTGCCAATGATGGTGCCCCATTACCCCTACAAAAGGCACAATGTCTTTCTGTCCTCGAACCTTTTCCCAGGGAGGAATCTTCATCGGTTTGGAATTCTGGTCTGAGAATCGGCACTTTCCTGGACCCGCAAGTGGAACGCACCATGGAGCTTTGCGCCCAGGCAAAAAATGGCAGCCTTGGGCTCTCAGGTGCCAATGACGGGCCCCATTAACCCTAGAAATAGAACAATCGCTTTCTGTCCTGGCACCTTTTCCCTGGGAGGAGTCTTCATTGGTCTGGAATTCTGGGCTGAAAACGGCTCTTTCCCTTACCCGCATGTGGCACGCACCGTCGAGCTTTGCGTCCAGGGAAAAGGTGGCAACCTTGGGCTCTCAGGTGCCAATGATGGGGGCCAATTAACCCTAGAAATGGAACAATCGTTTTCTGTCCTGGGAGCCTCATCCCTGTGAGGAGTCTTCATCCGTCTTGAATTGAGGGCTGAAAAACGGCGCTTTCCCAGACAAGAAAGTGGTACGCACCGTTGATGTTTGCGCCCACGGAAAAGGTGGCAGCCTTGAACTCTGAGGTGCCAATGATGGGGCACCATTGACCCTAGAAAAGGACAATTCGATTTCTGACCTGGCACCTTTTTCCTGGGAGGTTTGTTTGTCCATCTGGAATTCTGGGCTGAAAAATGGAACTTCCCCGGACCCGCAAGTGGCACGCGCCGTCGACATATGCGCCCAGGCAAATGTGGCAGCCTTGGGCTCTCAGGTGCCAGTGATGGTGTCCCATTACCCCTACAAAAGGCACAATGGCTTTCTGTCCTGGCACCTTTTCCCAGGGAGGAATCTTCATAGCTTTGGAATTCTGGTCTGAGAATCGGCACTTTCCTGGACCCGCAAGTGGAACGCACCATCGAGCTTTGCGTCCAGGGAAAAGGTGGCAGTCTTGGGCTCTCAGGTGCCAATGATGGGGCCCCATTACCTTTACAAAAAGCACAATGGCTTTCTGTCCTGGCACCTTTTCCCTGGGAGGTGTCTTCGTCCATCTGGAATTCTGGGCTGAAAAACAGCACTTCCCCGGACCCGCAAGTGGCACGCGCCGTCGACATTTGCGCCCAGGCAAAAGGTGGCAGCCTTGGGCTCTCAGGTGCCAATGATGGGGCCCCGTTAACACTAGAAATATAACACTTGCTTTCTGTCCTGGCACCTTTTCCCAGGGAGGAATCTTCGTCCGTCTGGAAATCTGGGTTCAAAAATGGCACTGCCCCAAACCCGCACAAGGTACACACCGTCGAGCATTGCGTCCAGGGAAAAGGTGGCAGTCTTGGGCTCTCAGGTGCCAATGATGGTGCCCCATTATCCCTACAAAAGGCACAATGGCTTTCTGTCCTGGCACCTTTTCCCAGGGAGGAATCTTCATCGGTTTGGAATTCTGGTCTGAGAATCGGCACTTTCCTGGACCCGCAAGTGGAACGCACCATCGAGCTTTGCGTCCAGGGAAAAGGTGGCAGTCTTGGGCTCTCAGGTGCCAATGATGGGGCCCCATTACCTTTACAAAAAGCACAATGGCTTTCTGTCCTGGCACCTTTTCCCTGGGAGGAGTCTTCATTGGTCTGGAATTCTGGGCTGTAAAATGGCACTTTCTGAGACCAGCACGTGGCACGCGCTGTCGTGCTTTGCGCCCAGGGAAAAGGAGGCAACCTCTGGCTCTCAGATGCCAATGATGGGCCCCCATTAACACTAGAAATGGAACAATCGCTTTCTGTCCTGGGAGCCCTTTCGCTGGGAGGAGTCGTCATCCGTCTGGAATTCTGGGCTGAAAAACGGCCCTTTCCAGGACCCGCACAGGGTATGCACCGTCGAGCTTTGCACGCAGGGAAAAGGTGGCAGCCTTGGGCTCTCAGGTGCCAATGATGGGGCCCCATTACCCCTAGAAAAAGAACAATGTCTTTCTGTCCTGGCACCTTTTCCCTGGGAGGAATCTTCATTGGTCTGGAATTCTGGGCTGAAAACGGCTCTTTCCCTTACTCGCATGGGGCGCGCACCGTCGAGCTTTGCGCCCATGGAAAAGGTGGCAGCCTTGGGCTCTCAGGTGCCAAAGATGGGGCCCCATTACCCCTAGAAAAGGCACAATGGCTTTCTGTCCTGACACCTTTTCCCAGAGAGGAATCGACTTCCGTCTGGAATTCTGGGCTGAAAAACGGCCCTTTCCCACACCCGCACAGGGTATGCACCGTCGAGCTTTGCACCCAGGGAAAAGGTGGCAGCCTTGGGCTCTCAGATGCCAAGGATGGGGCCCAATTAGCATTACAAAATACACAATGGCTTTGTCTCCTGGTACCTTTTCCCTCTGAGGAATCTTCATAGGTCTGGAATTCTGGGCTGAAAAATGGCACTTTCCTGGAACCGCACGTAGAATGCTCCGTTGAGCTTGGCGCCCAGGGAAAAGGTGGCAGCCTTGGCCTCTCAGATGTCAATTTTAGGGCCCCATTAACTCTAGAAAAGGCACAATTGCTTTCTGTCCTGGCACCTTTTCCCAGGGAGAAATCTTCGCTGGCCTGGAATTCTGGGATGAGAAACGGCACATTCCCGGACTTGCAAGTGGCACGCGCCGTCGACATTTGCGCCCAGGGAAAAGGTGGCAGCCTTGGGTTCTCAGGTGCCAAAGATGGGGCCCCATTACCCCTAGAAAAGGCACAATGGCTTTCTGTCCTGACACCTTTTCCCAGAGAGGAATCGACTTCCGTCTGGAATTCTGGGCTGAAAAAACGCCCTTTTCCGGACCCGCACAGGGTATGCACCGTCGAGCTTTGCACCCAGGGAAAATGTGGCAGCCTTGGGCTCTCAGGTGCCAATGATGGGGCCCAATTACCATTACAAAATACACAATGGCTTTGTCTCCTGGTACCTTTTCCCTCTGAGGAATCTTCATAGGTCTGGAATTCTGGGCTGAAAAATGGCACTTTCCCGGAACCGCACGTAGAATGCTCCGTTGAGCTTGGCGCCCAGGGAAAAGGTGGCAGCCTTGGCCTCTCAGATGTCAATTTTAGGGCCCCATTAACTCTAGAAAAGGCACAATTGCTTTCTGTCCTGGCACCTTTTCCCAGGGAGAAATCTTCGCTGGCCTGGAATTCTGGGATGAGAAACGGCACATTCCCGGACTTGCAAGTGGCACGCGCCGTCGACATTTGCGCCCAGGGAAAAGGTGGCAGCCTTGGGCTCTCAGGTGCCAAAGATGGGGCCCCATTACCCCTAGAAAAGGCACAATGGCTTTCTGTCCTGACACCTTTTCCCAGAGAGGAATCGACTTCCGTCTGGAATTCTGGGCTGAAAAAAGGCCCTTTTCCAGACCCGTACAGGGTATGCACCGTCGAGCTTTGCACCCAGGGAAAATGTGGCAGCCTTGGGCTCTCAGGTGCCAATGATGGGGCCCAATTAGCATTACAAAATACACAATGGCTTTGTCTCCTGGTACCTTTTCCCTGGGAGGAGTCTTCACAGGTGTGGAATTCTGGGCTGAAAAATGGCACTTTCCCGGACCCGCACGTGAAACGCTCCGTCGAACTTTGCGCCCACGGAAAAGGTGGCAGCCTTGGGCTCTCAGGTGTCAATTTTGGGGCCCCATTATCTTTAGAAAAGGCACAATTGCTTTCTGTCCTGGCACCTTTTCCCTGGGAGAAATCTTCATCGGCCTCGAATTCTGGGATGAGAAATGGCACTTTCCTGGACCCGCACAAGGCACGCACCGTCGAGCTTTGCGCTCAGGGAAAAGGTTGCAGCCTTCGGCTCTCAGGTGCCAATGATGGGTCCCTATTACTCCTAGAAAAGGAGAAATCCATTCCTGTCCTGGCACCTTTTCCCAGGGAGGAATCTTCATCGGTCTGGAATTCTGGAATGAGAAACGGCAATTTCCCGGACCCTCACGAAGCACGCATGGTCGAGCTTTGCGCCCAGGGTATAGGAGACAACCTTGGGCTCTCAGGTGCCCGTGATGGGGCCTGACTAACCCTAGAAATGGAACAATCGCTTTCTGTCCTGGGAGCCTCTTCCCTGTGAGGAGTCTTCATCCGTCTGGAATTCAGGGCTGACAAACGGCCCTTTCCCAGACAAGAAAGTGGTACGCGCCGTTGATGTTTGCACCCACGGAAAAGGTAGAAGCCTTGAAGTCTCAGGTGCCAATGATGGGGCACCATTGACCCTAGAAAAGGACAATTCGATTTCTGACCTGGCACCTTTTCCCTGGGAGGTGTCTTCATCCGTCTGGAATTCTGGGCTGAAAAATGCCACTTCCTGGACCCGCAAGTGGCACGCGCTGTCGACATTTGCGCCCAGGCAAAAGGTGGCAGCCTTGGGCTCTCAGGTGCCAAGGATGGGGCCCCGTTAACACTAGAAAAGTAACACTTGCATTCTGTCCTGGCACCTTTTCCCAGGGAGGAATCTTCGTCCGTCTGGAAATCTGGGTTCAGAAATGGCACTGCCCGAAACCCGCACAAGGTACACACCGTCGAGCTTTGCGCCCAGGGAAAAGGGGGCAGCCTTGGGCTCTCAGGTGCCAATGATGGTGCCCCATTACCCCTACAAAAGGCACAATGTCTTTCTGTCCTCGAACCTTTTCCCAGGGAGGAATCTTCATCGGTTTGGAATTCTGGTCTGAGAATCGGCACTTTCCTGGACCCGCAAGTGGAACGCACCATGGAGCTTTGCGCCCAGGCAAAAAATGGCAGCCTTGGGCTCTCAGGTGCCAATGACGGGCCCCATTAACCCTAGAAATAGAACAATCGCTTTCTGTCCTGGCACCTTTTCCCTGGGAGGAGTCTTCATTGGTCTAAAATTCTGGGCTGAAAACGGCTCTTTCCCTTACCCGCATGTGGCACGCACCGTCGAGCTTTGCGTCCAGGGAAAAGGTGGCAACCTTGGGCTCTCAGGTGCCAATGATGGGGGCCAATTAACCCTAGAAATGGAACAATCGTTTTCTGTCCTGGGAGCCTCATCCCTGTGAGGAGTCTTCATCCGTCTTGAATTGAGGGCTGAAAAACGGCGCTTTCCCAGACAAGAAAGTGGTACGCACCGTTGATGTTTGCGCCCACGGAAAAGGTGGCAGCCTTGAACTCTGAGGTGCCAATGATGGGGCACCATTGACCCTAGAAAAGGACAATTCGATTTCTGACCTGGCACCTTTTTCCTGGGAGGTTTGTTTGTCCATCTGGAATTCTGGGCTGAAAAATGGAACTTCCCCGGACCCGCAAGTGGCACGCGCCGTCGACATATGCGCCCAGGCAAATGTGGCAGCCTTGGGCTCTCAGGTGCCAGTGATGGTGTCCCATTACCCCTACAAAAGGCACAATGGCTTTCTGTCCTGGCACCTTTTCCCAGGGAGGAATCTTCATAGCTTTGGAATTCTGGTCTGAGAATCGGCACTTTCCTGGACCCGCAAGTGGAACGCACCATCGAGCTTTGCGTCCAGGGAAAAGGTGGCAGTCTTGGGCTCTCAGGTGCCAATGATGGGGCCCCATTACCTTTACAAAAAGCACAATGGCTTTCTGTCCTGGCACCTTTTCCCTGGGAGGTGTCTTCGTCCATCTGGAATTCTGGGCTGAAAAACAGCACTTCCCCGGACCCGCAAGTGGCACGCGCCGTCGACATTTGCGCCCAGGCAAAAGGTGGCAGCCTTGGGCTCTCAGGTGCCAATGATGGGGCCCCGTTAACACTAGAAATATAACACTTGCTTTCTGTCCTGGCACCTTTTCCCAGGGAGGAATCTTCGTCCGTCTGGAAATCTGGGTTCAAAAATGGCACTGCCCCAAACCCGCACAAGGTACACACCGTCGAGCATTGCGTCCAGGGAAAAGGTGGCAGTCTTGGGCTCTCAGGTGCCAATGATGGTGCCCCATTATCCCTACAAAAGGCACAATGGCTTTCTGTCCTGGCACCTTTTCCCAGGGAGGAATCTTCATCGGTTTGGAATTCTGGTCTGAGAATCGGCACTTTCCTGGACCCGCAAGTGGAACGCACCATCGAGCTTTGCGTCCAGGGAAAAGGTGGCAGTCTTGGGCTCTCAGGTGCCAATGATGGGGCCCCATTACCTTTACAAAAAGCACAATGGCTTTCTGTCCTGGCACCTTTTCCCTGGGAGGAGTCTTCATTGGTCTGGAATTCTGGGCTGTAAAATGGCACTTTCTGAGACCAGCACGTGGCACGCGCTGTCGTGCTTTGCGCCCAGGGAAAAGGAGGCAACCTCTGGCTCTCAGATGCCAATGATGGGCCCCCATTAACACTAGAAATGGAACAATCGCTTTCTGTCCTGGGAGCCCTTTCGCTGGGAGGAGTCGTCATCCGTCTGGAATTCTGGGCTGAAAAACGGCCCTTTCCAGGACCCGCACAGGGTATGCACCGTCGAGCTTTGCACGCAGGGAAAAGGTGGCAGCCTTGGGCTCTCAGGTGCCAATGATGGGGCCCCATTACCCCTAGAAAAAGAACAATGTCTTTCTGTCCTGGCACCTTTTCCCTGGGAGGAATCTTCATTGGTCTGGAATTCTGGGCTGAAAACGGCTCTTTCCCTTACTCGCATGGGGCGCGCACCGTCGAGCTTTGCGCCCATGGAAAAGGTGGCAGCCTTGGGCTCTCAGGTGCCAAAGATGGGGCCCCATTACCCCTAGAAAAGGCACAATGGCTTTCTGTCCTGACACCTTTTCCCAGAGAGGAATCGACTTCCGTCTGGAATTCTGGGCTGAAAAACGGCCCTTTCCCACACCCGCACAGGGTATGCACCGTCGAGCTTTGCACCCAGGGAAAAGGTGGCAGCCTTGGGCTCTCAGATGCCAAGGATGGGGCCCAATTAGCATTACAAAATACACAATGGCTTTGTCTCCTGGTACCTTTTCCCTCTGAGGAATCTTCATAGGTCTGGAATTCTGGGCTGAAAAATGGCACTTTCCTGGAACCGCACGTAGAATGCTCCGTTGAGCTTGGCGCCCAGGGAAAAGGTGGCAGCCTTGGCCTCTCAGATGTCAATTTTAGGGCCCCATTAACTCTAGAAAAGGCACAATTGCTTTCTGTCCTGGCACCTTTTCCCAGGGAGAAATCTTCGCTGGCCTGGAATTCTGGGATGAGAAACGGCACATTCCCGGACTTGCAAGTGGCACGCGCCGTCGACATTTGCGCCCAGGGAAAAGGTGGCAGCCTTGGGTTCTCAGGTGCCAAAGATGGGGCCCCATTACCCCTAGAAAAGGCACAATGGCTTTCTGTCCTGACACCTTTTCCCAGAGAGGAATCGACTTCCGTCTGGAATTCTGGGCTGAAAAAACGCCCTTTTCCGGACCCGCACAGGGTATGCACCGTCGAGCTTTGCACCCAGGGAAAATGTGGCAGCCTTGGGCTCTCAGGTGCCAATGATGGGGCCCAATTACCATTACAAAATACACAATGGCTTTGTCTCCTGGTACCTTTTCCCTCTGAGGAATCTTCATAGGTCTGGAATTCTGGGCTGAAAAATGGCACTTTCCCGGAACCGCACGTAGAATGCTCCGTTGAGCTTGGCGCCCAGGGAAAAGGTGGCAGCCTTGGCCTCTCAGATGTCAATTTTAGGGCCCCATTAACTCTAGAAAAGGCACAATTGCTTTCTGTCCTGGCACCTTTTCCCAGGGAGAAATCTTCGCTGGCCTGGAATTCTGGGATGAGAAACGGCACATTCCCGGACTTGCAAGTGGCACGCGCCGTCGACATTTGCGCCCAGGGAAAAGGTGGCAGCCTTGGGCTCTCAGGTGTCAATGATGGAGCCCCAGTAACTCTAGACAAGGAACAATCACTTTCTGTCCTGACAGCTTTTCCCAGGGAGGAATCTTCATCGGTCTGGAATTCTGGAATGAGAAACGGCAATTTCCCGGACCCTCACGTAGCACGCATGGTCGAGCTTTGCACCCAGAGTATAGAAGGCAACCTTGGGCTCTCAGGTGCCAATGATGGGGCGCCATTAACCCTAGAAAAAGCACAATCGCTTTCTGTCCTGGCACCTTTTCCCTGGGAGGAATCTTCATTGGTCTGGAATTGAGGGCTGAAAACGGCTCTTTTCCTTACCCGCATGTGGCACGCACCGTCGAGCTTTGCGCCCAGGGAAAAGGTGGCAGCCCTGGGCTCTCAGCTGCCAATTTTGGGGCCCCATTAACCCTAGAAAAGGCACAATCGCTTTCTGTCCTGGCACCTTTTCCCAGGGAGAAATCTTCATTGGTCTGGAATTCTGGGCTGAAAACCGCTCTTTCCCTTACCCGCATGTGGCACGCACCGTCGAGCTTTGCGCCCAGGGAAAAGATGGTAGCCTTTGGCTCTCAGCTGCCAATTTTTGGGCCCCATTAACCCTAGAAAAGGCACAATCGCTTTCTGTCCTGGCACCTTTTCCCAGGGAGAAATCTTCGCTGGCCTGGAATTCTGGGATGAGAAACGGCTCATTCCCGGACTTGCACGTGGCACGCGCCGTCGACATTTGCGCCCAGGGAAAAGGTGGCAGCCTTGGGCTCTCAGGTGCCAAAGATGAGGTCCCATTATCGCTAGAAAAGGCACAATGGCTTTCTGTCCTGATACCTTTTCCCAGAGAGGAATCGACTTCCGTCTGGAATTCTGGGCTGAAAAACGGCCCTTTCCCGGACCCGCACAGGGTATGTACCGTCGAGCTTTGCACCCAGGGAAAAGGTGGCAGCCTTGGGCTCTCAGGTGCTAATGATGGAGCCCAATTAGCATTAAAAAATACACAATGGCTTTGTCTCCTGGTACCTTTTCCCAGGGAGGAATCTTCATAGGTCTGGAATTCTGGGCTGAAAAATGGCACTTTCCCAGACCCGCACGTGGAACGCTCCGTCGAGCTTTGCGCCCAGGGAAAAGGTGGCAGCCTTGGCCTCTCAGGTGTCCATTTTGGGGCCCCATTAACCCTAGAAAAGGCACAATTGCTTTCTGTCCTGGCACCTTTTCCCTGGGAGAAATCTTCAGCGGCCTCGAATTCTGGGATGAGAAACAGCACATTCCTGGACCCGCAAGTGGCACGCACCGTCGAGCTTTGCGCTCAGGGAAAAGGTTGCAGCCTTTGGCTCTCAGGTGTCAAGGATGGAGCCCCACTAACGCTAGAAAAGGAACAATCGCTTTCTGTCCTGACACCTTTTCCCAGGGAGGAATCTTCATCGGTCTGGAATTCTGGAATGAGAAACGGCAATTTCCCGGACCCTCACGTAGCACGCATGGTCGAGCTTTGCGCCCAGGGTATAGGAGGCAACCTTGGGCTCTCAGGTGCCAATGATGGAGCCCGATTAAACCCTAGAAATGGAACAATCGCTTTCTGTCCTGGGAGCCTCTTCCCTGTGAGGAGTCTTCATCCGTCTGGAATTGAGGGCTGAAAAACGGCACTTTCCCAGACAAGAAAGTGGTACGCGCCGTTGATGTTTGCGCCCACGGAAAAGGTGGCAGCCTTGAACTCTGAGGTGCCAATGATGGGGCACCATTGACCCTAGAAAAGGACAATTCGATTTCTGACCTGGCACCTTTTCCCAGGGAGGTGTCTTCGTCCGTCTGGAATTCTGGGCTGAAAAATGGAACTTTCCCGGACCCGCAAGTGGCACGCGCCGTCGACATTTGCGCCTAGGCAAAAGGTGGCAGCCTCGGGCTCTCAGGTGCCAATGATGGGGCCCCGTTAACATTAGAAAAATAACACTTGCTTTCCGTCCTGGCACCTTTTCCCAGGAAGGAATCTTCATCCATCTGGAAATCTGGATTCAGAAATTGCACTGCCCCAAACCCGTACAAGGTACACACCGGCGAGCTTTGCGCCCAGGGAAAAGGGGGCAGCCTTGGGCTCTCAGGTGCCAATGATGGTGCCCCATTACCCCTACAAAAGGCACAATGGCTTTCTGTCCTGGCACCTTTTCCCAGGGAGGAATCTTCATCGGTTTGGAATTCTGGTCTGAGAATCGGCACTTTCCTGGACCCGCAAGTGGAACGCACCATCGAGCTTTGCGTCCAGGGAAAAGGTGGCAGTCTTGGGCTCTCAGGTGCCAATGATGGGACCCCATTTCCTTTACAAAAAGCACAATGGCTTTTTGTCCTGGCAACTTTTCCCTGGGAGGAGTCTTCATTGGTCTGGAATTCTGGGCTGTAAAATGGCACTTTCTGGGACCAGCACGTGGCACGCACTGTCGTGCTTTGCGCCCAGGGAAAAGGAGGCAACCTCTGGCTCTCAGATGCCAATGACGGGCCCCCATTAACACTAGAAATGGAACAATCGCTTTCTGTCCTGGGAGCCCTTTCCCTGGGAGGAGTCGTCATCCGTCTGGAATCCTGGGCTGAACAAAGCACTTTCTCTGAGATGCACATGGCAGGCACCATCTAGCTTTGCGCCCATGGAAGAGGTGACAGCCTTGGGCTCTCAGGTGCCAATGATGGGTCCCCGTTAACACTAGATAAATAACAATCGCGTTCTGTCCTGGCACCTTTTCCCAGGGAGGAGTTTTCATCCATCTGGAATTCTGGGCTGAAAAACGGCACTTCCCCAGACCTGCAAGTGGAACGCACCGTCGAGCTTTGTACCCAGGCAAAAGGTGGCAGCCTTGGGCTCTCAGGTGCCAATGATGGGGCCCCGTTAACACTAGAAAAATAACACTTGCTTTCTGTCCTGGCACCATTTCCCAGGGAGGAATCTTCATTGTTCTGGAATTCTGGGCTGAAAACGGCTCTTTTCCTTACCCGCATGTGGCACGCACCGTCGAGCTTTGCGCCCAGGGAAAAGGTGGCAGCCCTGGGCTCTCAGCTGCCAATTTTGGGGCCCCGTTAACCCTAGAAAAGGCACAATCGCTTTCTGTCCTGGCACCTTTTCCCAGGGAGAAATCTTCATTGGTCTGGAATTCTGGGCTGAAAACCGCTCTTTCCCTTACCCGCATGTGGCACGCACCGTCGAGCTTTGCGCCCAGGGAAAAGATGGTAGCCTTTGGCTCTCAGCTGCCAATTTTTGGGCCCCATTAACCCTAGAAAAGGCACAATCGCTTTCTGTCCTGGCACCTTTTCCCAGGGAGAAATCTTCGCTGGCCTGGAATTCTGGGATGAGAAACGGCTCATTCCCGGACTTGCACGTGGCACGCGCCGTCGACATTTGCGCCCAGGGAAAAGGTGGCAGCCTTGGGCTCTCAGGTGCCAAAGATGAGGTCCCATTATCGCTAGAAAAGGCACAATGGCTTTCTGTCCTGATACCTTTTCCCAGAGAGGAATCGACTTCCGTCTGGAATTCTGGGCTGAAAAACGGCCCTTTCCCGGACCCGCACAGGGTATGTACCGTCGAGCTTTGCACCCAGGTAAAAGGTGGCAGCCTTGGGCTCTCAGGTGCTAATGATGGAGCCCAATTAGCATTAAAAAATACACAATGGCTTTGTCTCCTGGTACCTTTTCCCAGGGAGGAATCTTCATAGGTCTGGAATTCTGGGCTGAAAAATGGCACTTTCCCAGACCCGCACGTGGAACGCTCCGTCGAGCTTTGCGCCCAGGGAAAAGGTGGCAGCCTTGGCCTCTCAGGTGTCCATTTTGGGGCCCCATTAACCCTAGAAAAGGCACAATTGCTTTCTGTCCTGGCACCTTTTCCCTGGGAGAAATCTTCAGCGGCCTCGAATTCTGGGATGAGAAACAGCACATTCCTGGACCCGCAAGTGGCACGCACCGTCGAGCTTTGCGCTCAGGGAAAAGGTTGCAGCCTTTGGCTCTCAGGTGTCAAGGATGGAGCCCCACTAACGCTAGAAAAGGAACAATCGCTTTCTGTCCTGACACCTTTTCCCAGGGAGGAATCTTCATCGGTCTGGAATTCTGGAATGAGAAACGGCAATTTCCCGGACCCTCACGTAGCACGCATGGTCGAGCTTTGCGCCCAGGGTATAGGAGGCAACCTTGGGCTCTCAGGTGCCAATGATGGAGCCCGATTAAACCCTAGAAATGGAACAATCGCTTTCTGTCCTGGGAGCCTCTTCCCTGTGAGGAGTCTTCATCCGTCTGGAATTGAGGGCTGAAAAACGGCACTTTCCCAGACAAGAAAGTGGTACGCGCCGTTGATGTTTGCGCCCACGGAAAAGGTGGCAGCCTTGAACTCTCAGGTGCCAATGATGGGGCACCATTGACCCTAGAAAAGGACAATTCGATTTCTGACCTGGCACCTTTTCCCAGGGAGGTGTCTTCGTCCGTCTGGAATTCTGGGCTGAAAAATGGAACTTTCCCGGACCCGCAAGTGGCACGCGCCGTCGACATTTGCGCCTAGGCAAAAGGTGGCAGCCTCGGGCTCTCAGGTGCCAATGATGGGGCCCCGTTAACATTAGAAAAATAACACTTGCTTTCCGTCCTGGCACCTTTTCCCAGGAAGGAATCTTCATCCATCTGGAAATCTGGATTCAGAAATTGCACTGCCCCAAACCCGTACAAGGTACACACCGGCGAGCTTTGCGCCCAGGGAAAAGGGGGCAGCCTTGGGCTCTCAGGTGCCAATGATGGTGCCCCATTACCCCTACAAAAGGCACAATGGCTTTCTGTCCTGGCACCTTTTCCCAGGGAGGAATCTTCATCGGTTTGGAATTCTGGTCTGAGAATCGGCACTTTCCTGGACCCGCAAGTGGAACGCACCATCGAGCTTTGCGTCCAGGGAAAAGGTGGCAGTCTTGGGCTCTCAGGTGCCAATGATGGGACCCCATTTCCTTTACAAAAAGCACAATGGCTTTTTGTCCTGGCAACTTTTCCCTGGGAGGAGTCTTCATTGGTCTGGAATTCTGGGCTGTAAAATGGCACTTTCTGGGACCAGCACGTGGCACGCACTGTCGTGCTTTGCGCCCAGGGAAAAGGAGGCAACCTCTGGCTCTCAGATGCCAATGACGGGCCCCCATTAACACTAGAAATGGAACAATCGCTTTCTGTCCTGGGAGCCCTTTCCCTGGGAGGAGTCGTCATCCGTCTGGAATCCTGGGCTGAACAAAGCACTTTCTCTGAGATGCACATGGCAGGCACCATCTAGCTTTGCGCCCATGGAAGAGGTGACAGCCTTGGGCTCTCAGGTGCCAATGATGGGTCCCCGTTAACACTAGATAAATAACAATCGCGTTCTGTCCTGGCACCTTTTCCCAGGGAGGAGTTTTCATCCATCTGGAATTCTGGGCTGAAAAACGGCACTTCCCCAGACCTGCAAGTGGAACGCACCGTCGAGCTTTGTACCCAGGCAAAAGGTGGCAGCCTTGGGCTCTCAGGTGCCAATGATGGGGCCCCGTTAACACTAGAAAAATAACACTTGCTTTCTGTCCTGGCACCATTTCCCAGGGAGGAATCTTCATTGTTCTGGAATTCTGGGCTGAAAACGGCTCTTTTCCTTACCCGCATGTGGCACGCACCGTCGAGCTTTGCGCCCAGGGAAAAGGTGGCAGCCCTGGGCTCTCAGCTGCCAATTTTGGGGCCCCATTAACCCTAGAAAAGGCACAATCGCTTTCTGTCCTGGCACCTTTTCCCAGGGAGAAATCTTCGCTGGCCTGGAATTCTGGGATGAGAAACGGCACATTCCTGGACTTGCAAGTGGCACGTGACGTCGACACTTGCGCCCAGGGAAAAGGTGGCAGCCTTGGGCTCTCAGGTGCCAAAGATGAGGTCCCATTACCCATAGAAAAGACACAATGGCTTTCTGTCCTGACACCTTTTCCCAGAGAGGAATCCACTTCCGTCTGGAATTCTGGGCTGAAAAACGGCCCTTTCCCAGACCCACACAGGGTATGCATTGTCGAGCTTTGCACCCAGGGAAAAGGTGGCAGCCTTGGGCTCTCAGGTGCCAATGATGGGGCCCAATTAGCATTACAAAATACACAATGGCTTTGTCTCCTGGTACCTTTTCCCTGGGAGGAGTCTTCATATGTCTGGAATTCTGGGCTGAAAAATGGCACTTTCCCGGACCCGCACGTGGAACGCTCCGTCGAGCTTTGCGCCCAGGGAAAAGGTGGCAGCCTTTGGCTCTCAGGTGTCCATTTTGGGGCCCCATTAACACTAGAAAAGGCACAATTGCTTTCTGTCCTGGCACCTTTTCCCTGGGAGAAATCTTCATCGGCCTCGAATTCTGGGATGAGAAACAGCACATTCCTGGACCCGCAAGTGGCACGCACTGTCGAGCTTTGCGCTCAGGGAAAAGGTTGCAGCCTTCGGCTCTCAGGTGTCAATGATGGGGCCCCATTACCTTTACAAAAAACACAATGGCTTTTTGTCCTGGCACCTTTTCCCTCTGAGGAATCTTCATAGGTCTGGAATTCTGGGCTGTAAAATGGCACTTTCTGGGACCAGCACGTGGCATGCACTGTCGTGCTTTGCGCCCAGGGAAAAGGAGGCAACCTCTGGCTCTCAGGTGCCAATGATGGCGCCCCATTAACACTTAAAAAGGCACAATTGCTTTCTGTCCTGGCACCTTTTCCCTGGGAGAAATCTTCATCGGCCTCGAATTTTGGGCTGAAAAATGGCACATTCCTGGACCCGCAAGTGGCACGCACCGTCGAGCTTTGCGCTCAGGGAAAAGGTTGCAGCCTTCGGCTCTCAGGTGCCAATGATGAGTCCCCGTTACTCCTAGAAAAGGAGAAATCCATTCCTGTCCTGGCACCTTTTCCCAGGGAGGAATCTTCATCGGTCTGGAATTCTGGAATGAGAAACGGCAATTTCCCGGACCCTCACGTAGCACGCATGGTCGAGCTTTGCGTCCAGGGTATAGGAGGCAACCTTGGGCTCTCAGGTGCCAGTGATGGGGCCCGATTAACCCTAGAAATGGAACAATCGCTTTCTGTCCTGGGAGCCTCTTCCCTGTGAGGAGTCTTCATCCGTCTGGAATTGAGGGCTGACAAACGGCACTTTCCCAGACAAGAAAGTGGTACGCGCCGTTGATGTTTGCGCCCACGGAAAAGGTGGCAGCCTTGAACTCTGAGGTGCCAATGATGGGGCACCCTTGACCCTAGAAAAGGACAATTCGATTTCTGACCTGGCACCTTTTCCCTGGGAGGTGTCTTCGTCCGTCTGGAATCCTGGGCTGAAAAATGGCACTTCCCCGGACCCGCAAGTGGCACGCGCCGTCGACATTTGCGCCCAGGGAAATGGTGGCAGCCTTGGGCTCTCAGGTGCCAATGATGGGGCCCCGTTAACACTAGAAAAATAACGCTTTCTGTCCTGGCACCTTTTCCCAGGAAGGAATCTTCGTCCGTCTGGAAATCTGGGTTCAAAAATGGCACTGCCTCAAGCCCGCTCAAGGTACACACCGTCGAGCTTTGCGCCCAGGGAAAAGGGGGCAGCCTTGGGCTCTCAGGTGCCAATGATGGTGCCCCATTACCCCTACAAAAGGCACAATGGCTTTCTGTCCTGGCACCTTTTCCCTGGGAGGAATCTTCATCGGTTTGGAATTCTGGTCTGAGAATCGGCACTTTCCTGGACCCGCAAGTGGAACGCACCATCGAGCTTTGCGTCCAGGGAAAAGGTGGCAGTCTTGGGCTCTCAGGTGCCAATGATGGGGCCCCATTACCTTTACAAAAAGCACAATGGCTTTCTGTCATGACACTATTTCCCAGAGAGGAATCGACTTCCGTCTGGAATTCTGGGCTGAAAAACGGCCCTTTCCCAGACCCACACAGGGTATGCATTGTCGAGCTTTGCACCCAGGGAAAAGGTGGCAGCCTTGGGCTCTCAGGTGCCAATGATGGGGCCCAATTAGCATTACAAAATACACAATGGCTTTGTCTCCTGGTACCTTTTCCCTGGGAGGAGTCTTCATAAGTCTGGAATTCTGGGCTTAAAAATGGCACTTTCCCGGACCCGCACGTGGAACGCTCCGTCGAGCTTTGCGCCCAGGCAAAAGGTGGCAGCCTTGGGCTCTCAGGTGTCCATTTTGGGGCCCCATTAACTCTAGAAAAGGCACAATTGCTTTCTGTCCTGGCACCTTTTCCATGGGAGAAATCTTCATCGGCCTCGAATTCTGGGATGAGAAACAGCACATTCCTGGACCCGCAAGTGGCACGCACCGTCGAGCTTTGCGCTCAGGGAAAAGGTTGCAGCCTTCGGCTCTCAGGTGTCAATGATGGGGCCCCATTAACCCTAGAAAAGGAACAATCGCTTTCTGTCCTGACACCTTTTCCCAGGGAGGAATCTTCATCGGTCTGGAATTCTGGAATGAGAAACGGCAATTTCCCGGACCCTCACGTAGCACGCATGGTCGAGCTTTGCGCCCAGGGTATAGGAGGCAACCTTGGGCTCTCTGGTGGCAATGATGGGGCCCGATTAACCCTAGAAATGGAACAATCGCTTTCTGTCCTGGGAGCCTCTTCCCTGTGAGGAGTCTTCATCCGTCTGGAATTCAGGGCTGACAAACGGCACTTTCCCAGACAGGAAAGTGGTACGCGCCGTTGATGTTTACACCCACGGAACAGGTGGCAGCCTTGAACTCTGAGGTGCAAATGATGGGGCACCCTTGACCCTAGAAAAGGACAATTCGATTTGTGACCTGGCACCTTTTCCCTGGGAGGTGTCTTCGTCCGTCTGGAATTCTGGGCTGAAAAATGGCACTTCCCCGGACCCGCAAGTGGCACGCGCTGTCGACATTTGCACCCAGGCAAAAGGTGGCAGCCTTGGGCTCTCAGGTGCCAATGATGGGGCCCCATTAACACTAGAAATGTAACACTTGCTTTCTGTCCTGACACCTTTTCCCAGGGAGGAATCTTCGTCCGTCTGGAAATCTGGGTTCAAAAATGGCACTGCCCCAAACCCGTACAAGGTACACACCGTCGAGCTTTGCGCCCAGGGAAAAGTTGGGAGCCTTGGGCTCTCAGGTGCCAATGATGGTGCCCCATTACCCCTACAAAAGGCACAATGGCTTTCTGTCCTGGCACCTTTTCCCAGGGAGGAATCTTCATCGGTTTGAAATTCTGGTCTGAGAATCGGCACTTTCCTGGACCCGCAAGTGGAACGCACCATCGAGCTTTGCGTCCAGGGAAAAGGTGGCAGTCTTGGGCTCTCAGGTGTCAATGATGGGGCCCCATTACCTTTACAAAAAACACAATGGCTTTTTGTCCTGGCACCTTTTCCCTCTGAGGAATCTTCATAGGTCTGGAATTCTGGCCTGTAAAATGGCACTTTCTGGGACCAGCACGTGGCACGCACTGTCGTGCTTTGCGTTCAGGGAAAAGGAGGCAACCTCTGGCTCTCAGGTGCCAATGATGGCGCCCCATTAACACTTAAAAAGGCACAATTGCTTTCTGTCCTGGCACCTTTTCCCTGGGAGAAAACTTCATCGGCCTCGAATTCTGGGCTGAAAAATGGCACATTCCTGGACCCGCAAGTGGCACGCACCGTCGAGCTTTGCGCTCAGGGAAAAGGTTGCAGCCTTCGGCTCTCAGGTGTCAATGATGGGGCCCCATTACTCCTAGAAAAGGAGAAATCCATTCCTGTCCTGGCACCTTTTCCCAGGGAGGAATCTTCATCGGTCTGGAATTCTGGAATGAGAAACGGCAATTTCCCGGACCCTCACGTAGCACGCATGGTCGAGCTTTGCGCCCAGGGTATAGGAGGCAACCTTGGGCTCTCAGGTGCCAATGATGGAGCCCGATTAAACCTAGAAATGGAACAATCGCTTTCTGTCCTGGGAGCCTCTTCCCTGTGAGGAGTCTTCATCCGTCTGGAATTGAGGGCTGAAAAACGGCACTTTCCCGGACAAGAAAGTGGTCCGCGCCGTTGATGTTTGCGCCCACGGAAAAGGTGGCAGCCTTGAACTCTGAGGTGCCAATGATGGGGCACCCTTGACCCTAGAAAAGGACAATTCGATTTGTGACCTGGCACCTTTTCCCTGGAAGGTGTCTTCGTCCGTCTGGAATTCTGGGCTGAAAAACAGCACTTCCCCGGACCCGCAAGTGGCACGCGCCGTCGACATTTGCGCCCAGGCAAAAGGTGGCAGCCTTGGGCTCTCAGGTGCCAATGATGGGGCCCCGTTAACACTAGAAAAATAACGCTTTCTGTCCTGGCACCTTTTCCCAGGGAGGAATCTTCGTCCGTCTGGAAATCTGGGTTCAAAAATGGCACTGCCTCAAGCTCGCTCAAGGTACACACCGTCGAGCTTTGCGCCCAGGGAAAAGGGGGCAGCCTTGGGCTCTCAGGTGCCAATGATGGTGCCCCATTACCCCTACAAAAGGCACAATGGCTTTCTGTCCTGGCACCTTTTCCCAGGGAGGAATCTTCATCGGTTTGGAATTCTGGTCTGAGAATCGGCACTTTCCTGGACCCGCAAGTGGAACGCACCATCGAGCTTTGTGTCCAGGGAAAAGGTGGCAGTCTTGGGCTCTCAGGTGCCAATGATGGGGCCCCATTACCTTTACAAAAAGCACAATGGCTTTCTGTCATGACACCTTTTCCCAGAGAGGAATCGACTTCCATCTGGAATTCTGGGCTGAAAAACGGCCCTTTCCCAGACCCACACAGGGTATGCATTGTCGAGCTTTGCACCCAGGGAAAAGGTGGCAGCCTTGGGCTCTCAGGTGCCAATGATGGGGCCCAATTAGCATTACAAAATACACAATGGCTTTGTCTCCTGGTACCTTTTCCCTGGGAGGAATCTTCATAGGTCTGGAATTCTGGGCTGAAAAATGGCACTCTCCCGGACCCGCACGTGGAACGCTCCGTCGAGCTTTGCGCCCAGGGAAAAGGTGGCAGCCTTGGGCTCTCAGGTGTCCATTTTGGGGCCCCATTAACACTAGAAAAGGCACAATTGCTTTCTGTCCTGGCACCTTTTCCACGGGAGAAATCTTCATCGGCCTCGAATTCTGGGATGAGAAACAGCACATTCCTGGACCCGCAAGTGGCACGCACCGTCGAGCTTTGCGCTCAGGGAAAAGGTTGCAGCCTTCGGCTCTCAGGTGTCAATGATGGGGCCCCATTAACCCTAGAAAAGGAACAATCGCTTTCTGTCCTGACACCTTTTCCCAGGGAGGAATCTTCATCGGTCTGGAATTCTGGAATGAGAAACGGCAATTTCCCGGACCCTCACGTAGCACGCATGGTCGAGCTTTGCGCCCAGGGTATAGGAGGCAACCTTGGGCTCTCTGGTGGCAATGATGGGGCCCGATTAAACCTAGAAATGGAACAATCGCTTTCTGTCCTGGGAGCCTCTTCTCTGTGAGGAGTCTTCATCCGTCTGGAATTCAGGGCTGACAAACGGCACTTTCCCAGACAAGAAAGTGGTACGCGCCGTTGATGTTTACACCCACGGAAAAGGTGGCAGCCTTGAACTCTCAGGTGCCAATGATGGGGCACCATTGACCCTAGAAAAGGACAATTCGATTTCTGACCTGGCACCTTTTCCCTGGGAGGTGTCTTCGTCCGTCTGGAATTCTGGGCTGAAAAATGGCACTTCCCCGGACCCGCAAGTGGCACGCGCTGTCGACATTTGCGCCCAGGCAAAAGGTGGCAGCCTTGGGCTCTCAGGTGCCAATGATGGGGCCCCGTTAACACTAGAAAAATAACACTTGCTTTCTGTCCTGCCACCTTTTCCCAGGGAGGAGTCTTCGTCCGTCTGGAAATCTGGGTTCAAAAATGGCACTGCCTCAAGCCCGCTCAAGGTACACACCGTCGAGCTTTGCGCCCAGGGAAAAGGGGGCAGCCTTGGGCTCTCAGGTGCCAATGATGGTGCCCCATTACCCCTACAAAAGGCACAATGGCTTTCTGTCCTGGCACCTTTTCCCTGGGAGGAATCTTCATCGGTTTGGAATTCTGGTCTGAGAATCGGCACTTTCCTGGACCCGCAAGTGGAACGCACCATCGAGCTTTGCGTCCAGGGAAAAGGTGGCAGTCTTGGGCTCTCAGGTGCCAATGATGGGACCCCATTACCTTTACAAAAAGCACAATGGCTTTCTGTCATGACACCTTTTCCCAGAGAGGAATCGACTTCCGTCTGGAATTCTGGGCTGAAAAACGGCCCTTTCCCAGACCCACACAGGGTATGCATTGTCGAGCTTTGCACCCAGGGAAAAGGTGGCAGCCTTGGGCTCTCAGGTGCCAATGATGGGGCCCAATTAGCATTACAAAATACACAATGGCTTTGTCTCCTGGTACCTTTTCCCTGGGAGGAGTCTTCATATGTCTGGAATTCTGGGCTGAAAAATGGCACTTTCCCGGACCCGCACGTGGAACGCTCCGTCGAGCTTTGCGCCCAGGGAAAAGGTGGCAGCCTTGGCCTCTCAGGTGTCCATTTTGGGACCCCATTAACTCTAGAAAAGGCACAATTGCTTTCTGTCCTGGCACCTTTTCCCAGGGAGAAATCTTCATCGGCCTCGAATTCTGGGATGAGAAACAGCACATTCCTGGACCCGCAAGTGGCACGCACCGTCGAGCTTTGCACTCAGGGAAAAGGTTGCAGCCTTCGGCTCTCAGGTGTCAATGATGGGGCCCCGTTAACCCTAGAAAAGGAACAATCGCTTTCTGTCCTGACACCTTTTCCCAGGGAGGAATCTTCATCGGTCTGGAATTCTGGAATGAGAAACGGCAATTTCCCGGACCCTCACGTAGCACGCATGGTCGAGCTTTGCGCCCAGGGTATAGGAGGCAACCTTGGGCTCTCAGGTGCCAATGATGGGGCCCGATTAACCCTAGAAATGGAACAATCGCTTTCTGTCCTGGGAGCCTCTTCCCTGTGAGTAGTCTTCATCCGTCTGGAATTGAGGGCTGAAAAACGGCACTTTCCCGGACAAGAAAGTGGTACGCGCCGTTGATGTTTGCGCCCACGGAAAAGGTGGCAGCCTTGAACTCTGAGGTGCCAATGATGGGGCACCATTGACCCTAGAAAAGGACAATTCGATTTCTGACCTGGCACCTTTTCCCTGGGAGGTGTCTTCGTCCGTCTGGAATCCTGGGCTGAAAAATGGCACTTCCCCGGACCCGCAAGTGGCACGCGCCGTCGACATTTGCGCCCAGGGAAATGGTGGCAGCCTTGGGCTCTCAGGTGCCAATGATGGGGCCCTGTTAACACTAGAAAAATAACGCTTTCTGTCCTGGCACCTTTTCCCAGGGAGGAATCTTCGTCCGTCTGGAAATCTGGGTTCAAAAATGGCACTGCCTCAAGCCCGCTCAAGGTACACACCGTCGAGCTTTGCGCCCAGGGAAAAGGGGGCAGCCTTGGGCTCTCAGGTGCCAATGATGGTGCCCCATTACCCCTACAAAAGGCACAATGGCTTTCTGTCCTGGCACCTTTTCCCAGGGAGGAATCTTCATCGGTTTGGAATTCTGGTCTGAGAATCGGCACTTTCCTGCACCCGCAAGTGGAACGCACCATCGAGCTTTGTGTCCAGGGAAAAGGTGGCAGTCTTGGGCTCTCAGGTGCCAATGATGGGGCCCCATTACCTTTACAAAAAGCACAATGGCTTTCTGTCATGACACCTTTTCCCAGAGAGGAATCGACTTCCGTCTGGAATTCTGGGCTGAAAAACGGCCCTTTCCCAGACCCACACAGGGTATGCATTGTCGAGCTTTGCACCCAGGGAAAAGGTGGCAGCCTTGGGCTCTCAGGTGCCAATGATGGGGCCCAATTAGCATTACAAAATACACAATGGCTTTGTCTCCTGGTACCTTGTCCCTGGGAGGTGTCTTCATATGTCTGGAATTCTGGGCTGCAAAAATGGCACTTTCCCGGACCCGCACGTGGAACGCTCCGTTGAGCTTTGCGCCCAGGGAAAAGGTGGCAGCCTTGGCCTCTCAGGTGTCCATTTTGGGGCCCCATTAACTCTAGAAAAGGCACAATTGCTTTCTGTCCTGGCACCTTTTCCCAGGGAGAAATCTTCATCGGCCTCGAATTCTGGGATGAGAAACAGCACATTCCTGGACCCGCAAGTGGCACGCACCGTCGAGCTTTGCACTCAGGGAAAAGGTTGCAGCCTTCGGCTCTCAGGTGTCAATGATGGGGCCCCGTTAACCCTAGAAAAGGAACAATCGCTTTCTGTCCTGACACCTTTTCCCAGGGAGGAATCTTCATCGGTCTGGAATTCTGGAATGAGAAACGGCAATTTCCCGGACCCTCACATAGCACGCATGGTCGAGCTTTGCGCCCAGGGTATAGGAGGCAACCTTGGGCTCTCTGGTGGCAATGATGGGGCCCGATTAACCCTAGAAATGGAACAATCGCTTTCTGTCCTGGGAGCCTCTTCCCTGTGAGGAGTCTTCATCCGTCTGGAATTCAGGGCTGACAAACGGCACTTTCCCAGACAAGAAAGTGGTACGCGCCGTTGATGTTTACACCCACGGAAAAGGTGGCAGCCTTGAACTCTCAGGTGCCAATGATGGGGCACCCTTGACCCTAGAAAAGGACAATTCGATTTGTGACCTGGCACCTTTTCCCTGGGAGGTGTCTTCGTCCGTCTGGAATTCTGGGCTGAAAAATGGCACTTCCCCGGACCCGCAAGTGGCACGCGCCGTCGACATTTGCGCCCAGGCAAAAGGTGGCAGCCTTGGGCTCTCAGGTGCCAATGATGGGGCCCCGTTAACACTAGAAAAGTAACACTTGCTTTCTGTCCTGACACCTTTTCCCAGGGAGGAATCTTCGTCCGTCTGGAAATCTGGGTTCAGAAATGGCACTGCCCGAAACCGCACAAGGTACACACCGTCGAGCTTTGCGCCCAGGGAAAAGTTGGGAGCCTTGGGCTCTCAGGTGCCAATGATGGTGCCCCATTACCCCTACAAAAGGCACAATGGCTTTCTGTCCTGGCACCTTTTCCCAGGGAGGAATCTTCATCGGTTTGGAATTCTGGTCTGAGAATCGGCACTTTCCTGGACCCGCAAGTGGAATGCACCATCGAGCTTTGCGTCCATGGAAAAGGTGGCAGTCTTGGGCTCTCAGGTGCCAATGATGGGGCCCCATTACCTTTACAAAAAACACCATGGCTTTTTGTCCTGGCACCTTTTCCCTGGGAGGAGTCTTCATTGGTCTGGAATTCTGGGCTGTAAAATGGCACTTTCTGGGACCAGCACGTGGCACGCACTGTCGTGCTTTGCGCCCAGGGAAAAGGAGGCAACCTCTGGCTCTCAGGTGCCAATGATGGCCGCCCCATTAACACTTAAAAAGGCACAATTGCTTTCTGTCCTGGCACCTTTTCCCTGGGAGAAAACTTCATCGGCCTCGAATTCTGGGCTGAAAAATGGCACATTCCTGGACCCGCAAGTGGCACGCACCGTCGAGCTTTGCGCTCAGGGAAAAGGTTGCAGCCTTCGGCTCTCAGGTGCCAATGATGGGTCCCCATTACTCCTAGAAAAGGAGAAATCCATTCCTGTCCTGGCACCTTTTCCCAGGGAGGAATCTTCATCGGTCTGGAATTCTGGAATGAGAAACGGCAATTTCCCGGACCCTCACGTAGCACGCATGGTCGAGCTTTGCGCCCAGGGTATAGGAGGCAACCTTGGGCTCTCAGGTGCCAATGATGGAGCCCGATTAACCCTAGAAATGGAACAATGGCTTTCTGTCCTGGGAGCCTCTTCCCTGTGAGGAGTCTTCATCCGTCTGGAATTGAGGGCTGAAAAACGGCACTTTCCCGGACAAGAAAGTGGTACGCGCCGTTGATGTTTGCGCCCACGGAAAAGGTGGCAGCCTTGAACTCTGAGGTGCCAATGATGGGGCACCATTGACCCTAGAAAAGGACAATTCGATTTCTGACCTGGCACTTTTTCCCTGGGAGGTGTCTTCGTCCGTCTGGAATTCTGGGCTGAAAAATGGCACTTCCCCTGACCCGCAAGTGGCACGCGCCGTCGACATTTGCGCCCAGGGAAATGGTGGCAGCCTTGGGCTCTCAGGTGCCAATGATGGGGCCCCGTTAACACTAGAAAAATAACGCTTTCTGTCCTGGCACCTTTTCCCAGGGAGGAATCTTCGTCCGTCTGGAAATCTGGGTTCAAAAATGGCACTGCCTCAAGCCCGCTCAAGGTACACACCGTCGAGCTTTGCGCCCAGGGAAAAGGGGGCAGCCTTGGGCTCTCAGGTGCCAATGATGGTGCCCCATTACCCCTACAAAAGGCACAATGGCTTTCTGTCCTGGCACCTTTTCCCAGGGAGGAATCTTCATCGGTTTGGAATTCTGGTCTGAGATTCGGCACTTTCCTGGACCCGCAAGTGGAACGCACCATCGAGCTTTGCGTCCAGGGAAAAGGTGGCAGTCTTGGGCTCTCAGGTGCCAATGATGGGGCCCCATTACCTTTACAAAAAGCACAATGGCTTTCTGTCCTGGCACCTTTTCCCTGGGAGGAGTCTTCATTGGTCTGGAATTCTGGGCTGTAAAATGGAACTCTCTGGGACCAGCATGTGGTACGCACTGTCGTGCTTTGCGCCCTAGGAAAAGGAGGCAACCTCTGGCTCTCAGATGCCAATGACGGGTCCCCATTAACACTAGAAATGGAACAATCGCTTTCTGTCCTGGGAGCCTTTTCCCTGGGAGGAGTC
Source organism: Pithys albifrons albifrons (assembly GCF_047495875.1). NCBI lineage: Eukaryota > Metazoa > Chordata > Aves > Passeriformes > Thamnophilidae > Pithys > Pithys albifrons. The sequence continues at coordinate 38,651 of NC_092469.1, read as the reverse complement.
GTCAGCCGTCTGGAATCCTGGGCTGAACAAAGCACTTTCTCTGAGCTGCACGTGGCAGGCACGATCTAGCTTTGCACCCAGGGAAAAGGTGGCAGCCTTGGGCTCTCAGGTGCCAATGATGGGTCCCCGTTAACACTAGATAAATAACAATCGCTTTCTGTCCTGGCACCTTTTCCCTGGGAGGAATTTTCGTCCGTCTGGAATCCTGGGCAGAAAAACAGCACGTCCCCGGACCTGCAAGTGGAACGCACCGTTGAGCTTTGTGCCGAGGCAAAAGGTGGCAGCCTTGGGCTCTCAGGTGCCAATGATGGGGCCCCATTACCCCTAGAAAAGGCACAATCGCTTTCTGTCCTGACACCTTTTCCGTGGGAGGAATCTTCATTAGTCTGGAATTCTGGGCTGAAAACGGCTTTTTCCCTTACCCGCACATGACGCGCACCGTCGAACTTTGCGCCCAGGGAAAAGGTGGCAGCCCTGGGCTCTCAGCTGCCAATTTTGGGGTCCCATTAACCCTAGAAAAGGCACAATCGCTTTCTGTCCTGGCACCTTTTCCCAGGGAGAAATCTTCGCTGGCCTGGAATTCTGGGATGAGAAACGGCACATTCCCGGACTTGCAAGTGGCACGCGCCGTCGACATTTGCGCCCAGGGAAAAGGTGGCAGCCTTGGGCTCTCAGGTGCTAAAGATGGGGCCCCATTACCCCTAGAAAAGGCACAATGGCTTTCTGTCCTGACACCTTTTCCCAGAGAGGAATCGACTTCCGTCTGGAATTCTGGGCTGAAAAACGGCCCTTTCCCGGACCCGCACAGGGTATGCATTGTCGAGCTTTGCACCCAGGGAAAAGGTGGCAGCCTTGGGCTCTCAGGTGCCAATGATGGGGCCCAATTAGCATTACAAAATACACAATGGCTTTGTCTCCTGGTACCTTGTCCCTGGGAGGTGTCTTCATATGTCTGGAATTCTGGGCTGCAAAAATGGCACTTTCCCGGACCCGCACGTGGAACGCTCCGTTGAGCTTTGCGCCCAGGGAAAAGGTGGCAGCCTTGGGCTCTCAGGTGTCCATTTTGGGGCCCCATTAACTCTAGAAAAGGCACAATTGCTTTCTGTCCTGGCACCTTTTCCCAGGGAGAAATCTTCATCGGCCTCGAATTCTGGGATGAGAAACAGCACATTCCTGGACCCGCAAGTGGCACGCACCGTCGAGCTTTGCACTCAGGGAAAAGGTTGCAGCCTTCGGCTCTCAGGTGTCAATGATGGGGCCCCGTTAACCCTAGAAAAGGAACAATCGCTTTCTGTCCTGACACCTTTTCCCAGGGAGGAATCTTCATCGGTCTGGAATTCTGGAATGAGAAACGGCAATTTCCCGGACCCTCACATAGCACGCATGGTCGAGCTTTGCGCCCAGGGTATAGGAGGCAACCTTGGGCTCTCTGGTGGCAATGATGGGGCCCGATTAACCCTAGAAATGGAACAATCGCTTTCTGTCCTGGGAGCCTCTTCCCTGTGAGGAGTCTTCATCCGTCTGGAATTCAGGGCTGACAAACGGCCCTTTCCCAGACAAGAAAGTGGTACGCGCCGTTGATGTTTACACCCACGGAAAAGGTGGCAGCCTTGAACTCTCAGGTGCCAATGATGGGGCACCCTTGACCCTAGAAAAGGACAATTCGATTTGTGACCTGGCACCTTTTCCCTGGGAGGTGTCTTCGTCCGTCTGGAATTCTGGGCTGAAAAATGGCACTTCCCCGGACCCGCAAGTGGCACGCGCCGTCGACATTTGCGCCCAGGCAAAAGGTGGCAGCCTTGGGCTCTCAGGTGCCAATGATGGGGCCCCGTTAACACTAGAAAAGTAACACTTGCTTTCTGTCCTGACACCTTTTCCCAGGGAGGAATCTTCGTCCGTCTGGAAATCTGGGTTCAGAAATGGCACTGCCCGAAACCGCACAAGGTACACACCGTCGAGCTTTGCGCCCAGGGAAAAGTTGGGAGCCTTGGGCTCTCAGGTGCCAATGATGGTGCCCCATTACCCCTACAAAAGGCACAATGGCTTTCTGTCCTGGCACCTTTTCCCAGGGAGGAATCTTCATCGGTTTGGAATTCTGGTCTGAGAATCGGCACTTTCCTGGACCCGCAAGTGGAATGCACCATCGAGCTTTGCGTCCATGGAAAAGGTGGCAGTCTTGGGCTCTCAGGTGCCAATGATGGGGCCCCATTACCTTTACAAAAAACACCATGGCTTTTTGTCCTGGCACCTTTTCCCTGGGAGGAGTCTTCATTGGTCTGGAATTCTGGGCTGTAAAATGGCACTTTCTGGGACCAGCACGTGGCACGCACTGTCGTGCTTTGCGCCCAGGGAAAAGGAGGCAACCTCTGGCTCTCAGGTGCCAATGATGGCCGCCCCATTAACACTTAAAAAGGCACAATTGCTTTCTGTCCTGGCACCTTTTCCCTGGGAGAAAACTTCATCGGCCTCGAATTCTGGGCTGAAAAATGGCACATTCCTGGACCCGCAAGTGGCACGCACCGTCGAGCTTTGCGCTCAGGGAAAAGGTTGCAGCCTTCGGCTCTCAGGTGCCAATGATGGGTCCCCATTACTCCTAGAAAAGGAGAAATCCATTCCTGTCCTGGCACCTTTTCCCAGGGAGGAATCTTCATCGGTCTGGAATTCTGGAATGAGAAACGGCAATTTCCCGGACCCTCACGTAGCACGCATGGTCGAGCTTTGCGCCCAGGGTATAGGAGGCAACCTTGGGCTCTCAGGTGCCAATGATGGAGCCCGATTAACCCTAGAAATGGAACAATGGCTTTCTGTCCTGGGAGCCTCTTCCCTGTGAGGAGTCTTCATCCGTCTGGAATTGAGGGCTGAAAAACGGCACTTTCCCGGACAAGAAAGTGGTACGCGCCGTTGATGTTTGCGCCCACGGAAAAGGTGGCAGCCTTGAACTCTGAGGTGCCAATGATGGGGCACCATTGACCCTAGAAAAGGACAATTCGATTTCTGACCTGGCACTTTTTCCCTGGGAGGTGTCTTCGTCCGTCTGGAATTCTGGGCTGAAAAATGGCACTTCCCCTGACCCGCAAGTGGCACGCGCCGTCGACATTTGCGCCCAGGGAAATGGTGGCAGCCTTGGGCTCTCAGGTGCCAATGATGGGGCCCCGTTAACACTAGAAAAATAACGCTTTCTGTCCTGGCACCTTTTCCCAGGGAGGAATCTTCGTCCGTCTGGAAATCTGGGTTCAAAAATGGCACTGCCTCAAGCCCGCTCAAGGTACACACCGTCGAGCTTTGCGCCCAGGGAAAAGGGGGCAGCCTTGGGCTCTCAGGTGCCAATGATGGTGCCCCATTACCCCTACAAAAGGCACAATGGCTTTCTGTCCTGGCACCTTTTCCCAGGGAGGAATCTTCATCGGTTTGGAATTCTGGTCTGAGATTCGGCACTTTCCTGGACCCGCAAGTGGAACGCACCATCGAGCTTTGCGTCCAGGGAAAAGGTGGCAGTCTTGGGCTCTCAGGTGCCAATGATGGGGCCCCATTACCTTTACAAAAAGCACAATGGCTTTCTGTCCTGGCACCTTTTCCCTGGGAGGAGTCTTCATTGGTCTGGAATTCTGGGCTGTAGTATACACTTTCTGGGACAAGCACGTGGCACGCACTGTCGTGCTTTGCGCCCAGGGAAAAGGAGGCAACCTCTGGCTCTCAGATGCCAATGACGGGTCCCCATTAACACTAGAAATGGAACAATCGCTTTCTGTCCTGGGAGCCTTTTCCCTGGGAGGAGTCGTCAGCCGTCTGGAATTCTGGGCTGAAAAAAGGTCTTTCTCTGACCTGCACATGGCAGGCACGATCTAGCTTTGCGCCCAGGGAAAAGGTGGCAGCCTTGGGCTCTCAGGTGCCAATGATGGGTCCCCGTTAACACTAGATAAATAACAATCGCTTTCTGTCCTGGCACCTTTTCCCTGGGAGGAATTTTCGTCCGTCTGGAATCCTGGGCCGAAAAACAGCACGTCCCCGGACCTGCAAGTGGAACGCACCGTCGAGCTTTGTGCCGAGGCAAAAGGTGGCAGCCTTGGGCTCTCAGGTGCCAATGATGGGGCCCCATTACCCCTAGAAAAGGCACAATCGCTTTCTGTCCTGACACCTTTTCCGTGGGAGGAATCTTCATTAGTCTGGAATTCTGGGCTGAAAACGGCTTTTTCCCTTACCCGCACATGACGCGCACCGTCGAACTTTGCGCCCAGGGAAAAGGTGGCAGCCCTGGGCTCTCAGCTGCCAATTTTGGGGTCCCATTAACCCTAGAAAAGGCACAATCGCTTTCTGTCCTGGCACCTTTTCCCAGGGAGAAATCTTCGCTGGCCTGGAATTCTGGGATGAGAAACGGCACATTCCCGGACTTGCAAGTGGCACGCGCCGTCGACATTTGCGCCCAGGGAAAAGGTGGCAGCCTTGGGCTCTCAGGTGCTAAAGATGGGGCCCCATTACCCCTAGAAAAGGCACAATGGCTTTCTGTCCTGACACCTTTTCCCAGAGAGGAATCGACTTCCGTCTGGAATTCTGGGCTGAAAAACGGCCCTTTCCCGGACCCGCACAGGGTATGCACCATCGACCTTTGCACCCAGGGAAAAGGTGGCAGCCTTGGGCTCTCAGGTGCCAATGATGGAGCCCATTAGCATTACAAAATACACAATGGCTTTGTCTCCTGGTACCTTTTCCCTGGGAGGAGTCTTCATAGGTCTGGAATTCTGGGCTGAAAAATGGCACTTTCCCTTACCCGCACGTGGAACGATCCGTCGAGCTTTGCGCCCAGGGAAAAGGTGGCAGCCTTGACCTCTCAGGTGTCAATTTTGGGGCCCCATTAGCCCTAGAAAAGGCACAATCGCTTTCTGTCCTGGCACCTTTTCCCTGGGAGAAATCTTCGCTGGCCTGGAATTCTGGGATGAGAAACGGCACATTCCCGGACTTGAAGTGGGACGCGACGTCGACATTTGCGCCCAGGGAAAAGATGGCAGCCTTTGGCTCTCTGGTGCCAAAGATGGGGCCCCATTAACCCTAGAAAAGGCACAATGGCTTTCTGTCCTGACACCTTTTCCCAGAGAGGAATCGACTTCCCTCTGGAATTCTGGGCTGAAAAACGGCCCTTTCCCGGACCCGCACAGGGTATGCACCGTCGAGGTTTGCACCCAGGGAAAAGGTGGCAGCCTTGGGCTCTCAGGTGCCAAGGATGGGGCCCAATTAGCGTTACAAAATACACAATGGCTTTGTCTCCTGGTACCTTTTCCCTCTGAAGAAATCTTCATAGGTCTGGAATTCTGGGCTGAAAAATGGCACTTTCCCGGACCCGCACGTGGAACGCTCCGTCGAGCTTTGCGCCCAGGGTAAAGGTGGCAGCCTTGGCGTCTCAAGTGTCAATTTTGGGGCCCCATTATCTCTAGAAAAGGCACAATTGCTTTCTGTCCTGGCACCTTTTCCCTGGGAGAAATTTTCATCGGCCTCGAATTCTGGGATGAGAAACAGCACATTCCTGGACCCGCAAGTGGCACGCACAGTCGAGCTTTGCACTCAGGGAAAAGGTTGCAGCCTTGGGCTCTCAGGTGTCAATGATGCAGCCCCATTAACCCTAGAAAAGGAACAATCGCTTTCTATCCTGACACCTTTTCCCAAGGAGGAATCTTCATCGGTCTGGAATTCTGGAATGAGAAACGGCAATTTCCCGGACCCTCACGTAGCACGCATGGTCGAGCTTTGCGCCCAGGGTATAGGAGGCAACCTCTGGCTCTCAGGTGCCAATGATGGGGCTCGATTAACCCTAGAAATGGAACAATCGCTTTCTGTCCTGGGAGCCTCTTCCCTGTGAGGAGTCTTCATCCGTCTGGAATTCAGGGCTGACAAACGGCACTTTCCCAGACAAGAAAGTGGTACGCGCCGTTGATGTTTGCACCCACGGAAAAGGTGGCAGCCTTGAACTCTGAGGTGACAATGATGGGGCACCATTGACCCTAGAAAAGGACAATTCGATTTGTGACCTGGCACCTTTTCCCTGGGAGGTGTCTTCGTCCGTCTGGAATTCTGGGCTGAAAAATGGCACTTCCCCGGACCCGCAAGTGGCACGCGCCGTCGACATTTGCACCCAGGGAAAAGGTGGCAGCCTTGGGCTCTCAGGTGCCAATGATGGGGCCCCGTTAACACTAGAAAAGTAACACTTGCTTTCTGTCCTGCCACCTTTTCCCAGGGAGGAATCTTCGTCTGTCTGGAAATCTGGGTTCAGAAATGGCACTGTCCCAAACCCGCACAAGGTACACACCGGCGAGCTTTGCGCCCAGGGAAAAGGTGGGAGCCTTGGGCTCTCAGGTGCCAATGATGGTGCCCCATTACCCCTACAAAAGGCACAATGGCTTTCTGTCCTGGCACCTTTTCCCAGGGAGGAATCTTCATCGGTTTGGAATTCTGGTCTGAGAATCGGCACTTTCCTGGATCCGCAAGTGGAACGCACCATCGAGCTTTGCGTCCAGGGAAAAGGTGGCAGTCTTGGGCTCTCAGGTGCCAATGATGGGGCCCCATTACCTTTACAAAAATCACAATGGCTTTTTGTCCTGGCACCTTTTCCTTCTGAGGAATCTTCATAGGTCTGGAATTCTGGGCTGTAAAATGGCACTTTCTGGGACCAGCACGTGGCACACACTGTCGTGCTTTGCGCCCAGGGAAAAGGAGGCAACCTCTGGCTCTCAGGTGCCAATGATGGCGCCCCATTAACACTTAAAAAGGCACAATTGCTTTCTGTCCTGGCACCTTTTCCCTGGGAGAAAACTTCATCGGCCTCGAATTCTGGGCTGAAAAATGGCACATTCCTGGACCCGCAAGTGGCACGCACCGTCGAGCTTTGCCCTCAGGGAAAAGGTTGCAGCCTTCGGCTCTCAGGTGTCAATGATGGGTCCCCATTAACCCTAGAAAAGGAGAAATCCATTCCTGTCCTGGCACCTTTTCCCAGGGAGGAATCTTCATCGGTCTGGAATTCTGGAATGAGAAACGGCAATTTCCCGGACCCTCACGTAGCACGCATGGTCGAGCTTTGCGCCCAGGGTATAGAAGGCAACCTTGGGCTCTCAGGTGCCAATGATGGGGCCCGATTAAGCCTAGAAATGGAACAATCGCTTTCTGTCCTGGGAGCCTCTTCCCTGTGAGGAGTCTTCATCCGTCTGGAATTCAGGGCTGACAAACGGCACTTTCCCGGACAAGAAAGTGGTACGCGCCGGTGATGTTTGCGCCCACGGAAAAGGTGGCAGCCTTGAACTCTCAGGTGCCAATGATGGGGCACCATTGACCCTAGAAAAGGACAATTCGATTTGTGACCTGGCACCTTTTCCCTGGGAGGTGTCTTCGTCCGTCTGGAATTCTGGGCTGAAAAATGGCACTTCCCCGGACCCGCAAGTGGCACGCGCTGTCGACATTTGCACCCAGGCAAAAGGTGGCAGCCTTGGGCTCTCAGGTGCCAATGATGGGGCCCCGTTAACACTAGAAAAGTAACACTTGCTTTCTGTCCTGCCACCTTTTCCCAGGGAGGAATCTTCGTCTGTCTGGAAATCTGGGTTCAGAAATGGCACTGCCCCAAACCCGCACAAGGTACACACCGTCGAGCTTTGCGCCCAGGGAAATGTGGCAGCCTTGGGCTCTCAGGTGCCAATGATGGGGCCCCATTACCCCTACAAAAGGCACAATGGCTTTCTGTCCTGGCACCTTTTCCCAGGGAGGAATCTTCATCGGTTTGGAATTCTGGTCTGAGAATCGGCACTTTCCTGGACCCGCAAGTGGAACGCACCATGGAGCTTTGCGTCCAGGGAAAAGGTGGCAGTCTTGGGCTCTCAGGCGCCAATGATGGGGCCCCATTACCTTTACAAAAAACACAATGGCTTTCTGTCCTGGCACCTTTTCCCTGGGAGGAGTCCTCATTGGTCTGGAATTCTGGGCTGTAAAATGGCACTTTCTGGGACCAGCACGTGGCACGCATTGTCGTGCTTTGCGCCCAGGGAAAAGGAGGCAACCTCTGGCTCTCAGGTGCCAATGATGGGGCCCCATTAACCCTAGAAAAGGCACAATTGCTTTCTGTCCTGGCACCTTTTCCCTGGGAGAAAACTTCATCGGCCTCGAATTCTGGGATGAGAAACAGCACATTCCTGGACCCGCAAGTGGCACGCACCGTCGAGCTTTGCCCTCAGGGAAAAGGTTGCAGCCTTCGGCTCTCAGGTGTCAATGATGGAGCCCCATTAACCCTAGAAAAGGAACAATCGCTTTCTGTCCTGACACCTTTTCCCAGGGAGGAATCTTCATCGGTCTGGAATTCTGGAATGAGAAACGGCAATTTCCCGGACCCTCACGTAGCACGCATGGTCGAGCTTTGCGCCCAGGGTATAGGAGGCAACCTTGGGCTCTCAGGTGCCAATGATGGAGCCCGATTAACCCTAGAAATGGAACAATCGCTTTCTGTCCTGGGAGCCTCTTCCCTGTGAGGAGTCTTCATCCGTCTGGAATTCAGGGCTGAAAAACGGCACTTTCTCGGACAAGAAAGTGGTACGCGCCGTTGATGTTTGCGTCCACGGAAAAGGTGGCAGCCTTGAACTCTCAGGTGCCAATGATGGGGCACCCTTGACCCTAGAAAAGGACAATTCGATTTCTGACCTGGCACCTTTTCCCTGGGAGGAGTCTTCATTGGTCTGGAATTCTGGGCTGTAAAATGGCACTTTCTGGGACAAGCACGTGGCACGCACTGTCGTGCTTTGCGCCCAGGGAAAAGGAGGCAACCTCTGGCTCTCAGATGCCAATGACGGGCCCCCATTAGCACTAGAAATGGAACAATCGCTTTCTGTCCTGGGAGCCCTTTCCCTGGGAGGAGTCGTCAGCCGTCTGGAATCCTGGGCTGAACAAAGGTCTTTCTCTGAGCTGCACGTGGCAGGCACCAGGTAGCATTGCGCCAAGGGAAAAGGTGGCAGCCTTGGGCTCTCAGGTGCCAATGATGGGGCCCTGTTAACACTAGATAAATAACAGTCGCTTTCTGTCCTGGCACCTTTTCCCTGGGAGGAACTTTTGTCCGTCTGGAAATCTGGGTTCAAAAATAGCACTGCCCCAAAACCGCACAAGGTACACACCGTTGAGTTTTGCGCCCAGGCAAAAGGTGGCAGCCTTGGGCTCTCAGGTGCCAATGATGGTGCCCCATTACCCCTACAAAAGGCACAATGGCTTTCTGTCCTGGCACCTTTTCCCAGGGAGGAATCTTCATCGGTTTGGAATTCTGGTCTGATAATCGGCACTTTCCCGGACCCGCAAGTGGAACGCACCATCGAGCTCTGCGTCCAGGGAGAAGGTGTCAGTCTTGGGCTCTCAGGTGCCAATGATGGGGCCCCATTACCTTTACAAAAAGCACAATGGCTTTCTGTCCTGGCACCTTTTCCCTGGGAGGAGTCTTCATTGGTCTGGAATTCTGGGCTGTAAAATGGCACTTTCTGGGACAAGCACGTGGCACGCACTGTCGTGCTTTGCGCCCAGGGAAAAGGAGGCAACCTCTGGCTCTCAGATGCCAATGACGGGCCCCCATTAACACTAGAAATGGAACAATCGCTTTCTGTCCTGGGAGCCTTTTCCCTGGGAGGAGTCGTCAGCTGTCTGGAATCCTGGGCTGAACAAAGCACTTTCTCTGACCCACACGTGGCAGGCACCATCTAGCTTTGCGCCCAGGGAAAAGGTGGCAGCCTTGGGCTCTCAGGTGCCAACGATGGGTCCCCGTTAACACTAGATAAATAACAATCGCTTTCTCTCCTGGCACCTTTTCCCTGGGAGGAATTTTCGTCCGTCTGGAATTCTGGGCTGAAAAACGGCACTTCCCCGGACCTGCAAGTGGAACGCACCGTCGAGCTTTGTGCCCAGGCAAAAGGTGGCAGCCTTGGGCTCTCAGCTGCCAATGATAGGGCCCCATTACCCCTAGAAAAGGCACAATCGCTTTCTGTCCTGGCACATTTTCCCTGGGAGGAATCTACATTGGTCTGGAATTCTGGGCTGAAAACGGCTCTTTCCCTTACCCGCATGTGGCATGCACCGTCGAGCTTTGCGCCCAGGGAAAAGGTGGCAGCCCTGGGCTCTCAGCTGCCAATTTTGGGGCCCCATTAACCCTAGAAAAGGCACAATCGCTTTCTGTGCTGGCACATTTTCCCAGGGAGAAATCTTCGCTGGCCTGGAATTCTGGGATGAGAAACGGCACATTCCCGGACTTGCAAGTGGCACGCGCTGTCGACATTTGCACCCAGGCAAAAGGTGGCAGCCTTGGGCTCTCAGGTGCCAATGATGGTGCCCCATTACCCCTACAAAAGGCACAATGGCTTTCTGTCCTGGCACCTTTTCCCAGGGAGGAATCTTCATCGGTTTGGAATTCTGGTCTGATAATCGGCACTTTCCCGGACCCGCAAGTGGAACGCACCATCGAGCTCTGCGTCCAGGGAGAAGGTGTCAGTCTTGGGCTCTCAGGTGCCAATGATGGGGCCCCATTACCTTTACAAAAAGCACAATGGCTTTCTGTCCTGGCACCTTTTCCCTGGGAGGAGTCTTCATTGGTCTGGAATTCTGGGCTGTAAAATGGCACTTTCTGGGACAAGCACGTGGCACGCACTGTCGTGCTTTGCGCCCAGGGAAAAGGAGGCAACCTCTGGCTCTCAGATGCCAATGACGGGCCCCCATTAACACTAGAAATGGAACAATCGCTTTCTGTCCTGGGAGCCTTTTCCCTGGGAGGAGTCGTCAGCTGTCTGGAATCCTGGGCTGAACAAAGCACTTTCTCTGACCCACACGTGGCAGGCACCATCTAGCTTTGCGCCCAGGGAAAAGGTGGCAGCCTTGGGCTCTCAGGTGCCAACGATGGGTCCCCGTTAACACTAGATAAATAACAATCGCTTTCTCTCCTGGCACCTTTTCCCTGGGAGGAATTTTCGTCCGTCTGGAATTCTGGGCTGAAAAACGGCACTTCCCCGGACCTGCAAGTGGAACGCACCGTCGAGCTTTGTGCCCAGGCAAAAGGTGGCAGCCTTGGGCTCTCAGCTGCCAATGATGGGGCCCCATTACCCCTAGAAAAGGCACAATCGCTTTCTGTCCTGGCACCTTTTCCCTGGGAGGAATCTTCATTGGTCTGGAATTCTGGGCTGAAAACGGCTCTTTCCCTTACCCGCATGTGGCATGCACCGTCGAGCTTTGCGCCCAGGGAAAAGGTGGCAGCCCTGGGCTCTCAGCTGCCAATTTTGGGGCCCCATTAACCCTAGAAAAGGCACAATCGCTTTCTGCGCTGGCACATTTTCCCAGGGAGAAATCTTCGCTGGCCTGGAATTCTGGGATGAGAAACGGCACATTCCCGGACTTGCAAGTGGCACGCGCTGTCGACATTTGCACCCAGGGAAAAGGGGGCAGCCTTGGGCTCTCAGGTGCCAATGATGGTGACCCATTACCCCTAGAAAAGGCACAATGGCTTTCTGTCCTTGCACCTTTTCCCAGGGAGGAATCTTCATCGGTTTGGAATTTTGGTCTGAGAATCGGCACTTTCCTGGACCCTCAAGTGGAACGCACCATCGAGCTTTGTGCCCAGGGAAAAGGTGGCAGCCTTGGGCTCTCAGGTGCCAATGATGGGTCCCCGTTAACACTAGATAAATAACAATCGCTTACTCTCCTGGCACCTTTTCCCTGGGAGGAATTTTTGTCCGTCTGGAATTCTGGGCTGAAAAACGGCACTTCCCCGGACCTGCAAGTGGAACGCACCATCGAGCTTTGCGTCCAGGGAAAAGGTGGCAGTCTTGGGCTCTCAGGTGCCAATGATGGGGCCCCATTACCCCTAGAAAAGGCACAATCGCTTTCTGTCCTGGCACCTTTTCCCAGGGAGGAATCTTCATTGGTCTGGAATTCTGGGCTGAAAAATGGCACTTTCTGGGACCAGTACGTGGCACGCACTGTCGTGCCTTGCGACCAGGGAAAAGGAGGCAACCTCTGGCTCTCAGATGCCAATGACGGGCCCCCATTAACACTAGAAATGGAACAATCGCTTTCTGTCCTTGGAGCTTTTTCCCTGGGAGGAGTCGTCATCCTTCTGGAATCCTGTGCTGAACAAAGGTCTTTCTCTGACCTGCACGTGGCAGACACCATCTAGCTTTGTGCCCAGGGAAAAGGTGACAGCCTTGGGCTCTCAGGTGCCAATGATGGGTCCCCGTTAACACTAGATAAATAACAATCGCTTTCTGTCCTGGCACCTTTTCCCTGGGAGGAATTTTCGTCCGTCTGGAATTCTGGGCTGAAAAACGGCACTTCCCCGGACCTGCAAGTGGAACGCACCATCGAGCTTTGTGCCCAGGCAAAAGGTGACAGCCTTGGGCTCTCGGGTGCCAATACAGGGGCCCCAGCACCCCGAGAAAAAGAACAATGGCTTTCTGTCCTGGCACCTTTTCCCTGGGAGGAATCTTCTTTGGTCTGCAATTCTGGGCTGAAAACGGCTCTTTCCCTTACCCGCATGTGGAATGCACCGTCGAGCTTTGCGCCCAGGGAAAAGGTGGCAGCCCTGGGCTCTCAGCTGCCAATTTTGGGGCCCCATTAACCCTAGAAAAGGCACAATCGCTTTCTCTGCTGGCACATTTTCCCAGGGAGAAATCTTCGCTGGCCTGGAATTCTGGGATGAGAAACGGCACATTCCCGGACTTGCAAGTGGCACGCGCTGTCGACATTTGCACCCAGGGAAAAGGGGGCAGCCTTGGGCTCTCAGGTGCCAATGATGGTGACCCATTACCCCTAGAAAAGGCACAATGGCTTTCTGTCCTGACACCTTTTCCCAGAGAGGAATCGACTTCCGTCTGGAATTCTGGGCTGAAAAACGGCCCTTTCCCGGACCCGCACAGGGTATGCATTGTCGAGCTTTGCACCCAGGGAAAAGGTGGCAGCCTTGGGCTCTCAGGTGCCAATGATGGGGCCCAATTAGCATTACAAAATACACAATGGCTTTGTCTCCTGGTACCTTGTCCCTGGGAGGTGTCTTCATATGTCTGGAATTCTGGGCTGCAAAAATGGCACTTTCCCGGACCCGCACGTGGAACGCTCCGTTGAGCTTTGCGCCCAGGGAAAAGGTGGCAGCCTTGGCCTCTCAGGTGTCCATTTTGGGGCCCCATTAACTCTAGAAAAGGCACAATTGCTTTCTATCCTGGCACCTTTTCCCAGGGAGAAATCTTCATCGGCCTCGAATTCTGGGATGAGAAACAGCACATTCCTGGACCCGCAAGTGGCACGCACCGTCGAGCTTTGCACTCAGGGAAAAGGTTGCAGCCTTCGGCTCTCAGGTGTCAATGATGGGGCCCCGTTAACCCTAGAAAAGGAACAATCGCTTTCTGTCCTGACACCTTTTCCCAGGGAGGAATCTTCATCGGTCTGGAATTCTGGAATGAGAAACGGCAATTTCCCGGACCCTCACATAGCACGCATGGTCGAGCTTTGCGCCCAGGGTATAGGAGGCAACCTTGGGCTCTCTGGTGGCAATGATGGGGCCCGATTAACCCTAGAAATGGAACAATCGCTTTCTGTCCTGGGAGCCTCTTCCCTGTGAGGAGTCTTCATCCGTCTGGAATTGAGGGCTGACAAACGGCACTTTCCCAGACAAGAAAGTGGTACGCGCCGTTGATGTTTACACCCACGGAAAAGGTGGCAGCCTTGAACTCTCAGGTGCCAATGATGGGGCACCCTTGACCCTAGAAAAGGACAATTCGATTTGTGACCTGGCACCTTTTCCCTGGGAGGTGTCTTCGTCCGTCTGGAATTCTGGGCTGAAAAATGGCACTTCCCCGGACCCGCAAGTGGCACGCGCCGTCGACATTTGCGCCCAGGCAAAAGGTGGCAGCCTTGGGCTCTCAGGTGCCAATGATGGGGCCCCGTTAACACTAGAAAAGTAACACTTGCTTTCTGTCCTGACACCTTTTCCCAGGGAGGAATCTTCGTCCGTCTGGAAATCTGGGTTCAGAAATGGCACTGCCCGAAACCGCACAAGGTACACACCGTCGAGCTTTGCACCCAGGGAAAAGTTGGGAGCCTTGGGCTCTCAGGTGCCAATGATGGTGCCCCATTACCCCTACAAAAGGCACAATGGCTTTCTGTCCTGGCACCTTTTCCCAGGGAGGAATCTTCATCGGTTTGGAATTCTGGTCTGAGAATCGGCACTTTCCTGGACCCGCAAGTGGAATGCACCATCGAGCTTTGCGTCCATGGAAAAGGTGGCAGTCTTGGGCTCTCAGGTGCCAATGATGGGGCCCCATTACCTTTACAAAAAACACCATGGCTTTTTGTCCTGGCACCTTTTCCCTGGGAGGAGTCTTCATTGGTCTGGAATTCTGGGCTGTAAAATGGCACTTTCTGGGACCAGCACGTGGCACGCACTGTCGTGCTTTGCGCCCAGGGAAAAGGAGGCAACCTCTGGCTCTCAGGTGCCAATGATGGCCGCCCCATTAACACTTAAAAAGGCACAATTGCTTTCTGTCCTGGCACCTTTTCCCTGGGAGAAAACTTCATCGGCCTCGAATTCTGGGCTGAAAAATGGCACATTCCTGGACCCGCAAGTGGCACGCACCGTCGAGCTTTGCGCTCAGGGAAAAGGTTGCAGCCTTCGGCTCTCAGGTGCCAATGCTGGGTCCCCATTACTCCTAGAAAAGGAGAAATCCATTCCTGTCCTGGCACCTTTTCCCAGGGAGGAATCTTCATCGGTCTGGAATTCTGGAATGAGAAACGGCAATTTCCCGGACCCTCACGTAGCACGCATGGTCGAGCTTTGCGCCCAGGGTATAGGAGGCAACCTTGGGCTCTCAGGTGCCAATGATGGAGCCCGATTAACCCTAGAAATGGAACAATGGCTTTCTGTCCTGGGAGCCTCTTCCCTGTGAGGAGTCTTCATCCGTCTGGAATTGAGGGCTGAAAAACGGCACTTTCCCGGACAAGAAAGTGGTACGCGCCGTTGATGTTTGCGCCCACGGAAAAGGTGGCAGCCTTGAACTCTGAGGTGCCAATGATGGGGCACCATTGACCCTAGAAAAGGACAATTCGATTTCTGACCTGGCACTTTTTCCCTGGGAGGTGTCTTCGTCCGTCTGGAATTCTGGGCTGAAAAATGGCACTTCCCCTGACCCGCAAGTGGCACGCGCCGTCGACATTTGCGCCCAGGGAAATGGTGGCAGCCTTGGGCTCTCAGGTGCCAATGATGGGGCCCCGTTAACACTAGAAAAATAACGCTTTCTGTCCTGGCACCTTTTCCCAGGGAGGAATCTTCGTCCGTCTGGAAATCTGGGTTCAAAAATGGCACTGCCTCAAGCCCGCTCAAGGTACACACCGTCGAGCTTTGCGCCCAGGGAAAAGGGGGCAGCCTTGGGCTCTCAGGTGCCAATGATGGTGCCCCATTACCCCTACAAAAGGCACAATGGCTTTCTGTCCTGGCACCTTTTCCCAGGGAGGAATCTTCATCGGTTTGGAATTCTGGTCTGAGATTCGGCACTTTCCTGGACCCGCAAGTGGAACGCACCATCGAGCTTTGCGTCCAGGGAAAAGGTGGCAGTCTTGGGCTCTCAGGTGCCAATGATGGGGCCCCATTACCTTTACAAAAAGCACAATGGCTTTCTGTCCTGGCACCTTTTCCCTGGGAGGAGTCTTCATTGGTCTGGAATTCTGGGCTGTAAACGGCTCTTTCCCTTACCCGCATGTGGCACGCACCGTCGAGCTTTGCGCCCAGGGAAAAGGTGGCAGCCCTGGGCTCTCAGCTGCCAATTTTGGGGCCCCATTAACCCTAGAAAAGGCACAATCTCTTTCTGTCCTGGCACCTTTTCCCAGGCAGAAATCTTCGCTGGCCTGGAATTCTGGGATGAGAAACGGCACATTCCCGGACTTGCAAGTGGCACGCGCCGTCGACATTTGCGCCCAGGGAAAAGGTGGCAGCCTTGGGCTCTCAGCTGCCAAAGATGGGGCCCCATTACTCCTAGAAAAGGCACAATGGCTTTCTGTCCTGACACCTTTTCCCAGAGAGGAATCGACTTCCGTCTGAAATTCTGGGCTGAAAAACGGCCCTTTCCCGGACCCGCACAGGGTATGCACCTTCGAGCTTTGCACCCAGGGAAAAGGTGGCAGCCTTGGGCTCTCAGGTGCCAATGATGGGGCCCAATTAGCATTACAAAATACACAATGGCTTTGTCTCCTGGTACCTTTTCCCAGGGAGGAATCTTCATAGGTCTGGAATTCTGGGCTGAAAAATGGCACTTTCCTGGACCCGCACGTGGAACGCTCCGTCGAGCTTTGCGCTCAGGGAAAAGGTGGCAGCCTTCGGCTTTCAGGTGTCAATGATGGAGCCCCATTACTCCTAGAAAAGGAACAATCGCTTTCTGTCCTGGCACCTTTTCCCAGGGAGGAATCTTCATCGGTCTGGAATTCTGGAATGAGAAACGGCAATTTCCCTGACCCTCACGTAGCACGCATGGTCGAGCTTTGCGCCCAGGGTATAGGAGGCAACCTTGGGCTCTCAGGTGCCAATGATGGAGCCCGATTAACCCTAGAAATGGAACAATCGCTTTCTGTCCTGGGAGCCTCTTCCCTGTGAGGAGTCTTCATCCGTCTGGAATTGAGGGCTGAAAAACGGCACTTTCCCGGAGAAGAAAGTGGTACGCGCCGTCGATGCTTGCGTCCACGGAAAAGGTGGCAGCCTTGAACTCTCAGGTGCCAATGATGGGGCACCCTTGACCCTAGAAAAAAACAATTCGATTTCTGACCTGGCACCTTTTCCGTGGGAGGAGTCTTCACTGGTATGGAATTCTGGGCTGAAAAATGACACTTTCTGGGACCATCACGTGGCACGCACTGTCGTGCTTTGCGCCCAGAGAAAACGAGGCAACCTCTGGCTCTCAGATGCCAATGACGGGCCCCCATTAACACTAGAAATGGAACAATCGCTTTCTGTCCTGGAAGCCCTTTCCCTGGGAGGAGTCGTCAGCCGTCAGGAATCCTGGGCTGAACAAAGGTCTTTCTCTGAGCTGCACGTGGCAGGCACCAGCTAGCATTGCGCCCAGGGAAAAGGTGGCAGCCTTGGGCTCTCAGGTGCCAATGATGGGTCCCCGTTAACACTAGATAAATAACAGTCGCTTTCTGTCCTGGCACCTTTTCCCTGGGAGGAACTTTCGTCCGTCTGGAAATCTGGGTTCAAAAATGGCACTGCCCCAAACCCGCACAAGGTACACACCGTCGAGCTTTGCGCCCAGGGAAAAGGAGGCAGCCTTGGGCTCTCAGGTGCCAATGATGGTGACCCATTACCCCTACAAAAGGCACAATGGCTTTCTGTCCTGGCACCTTTTCTCAGGGAGGAATCTTCATCGGTTTGGAATTCTGGTCTGAGAATCGGCACTTTCCTGGACCCGCAAGTGGAACGCACCATGGAGCTTTGCGTCCAGGGAAAAGGTGGCAGTCTTGGGCTCTCAGGTGCCAATGATGGGGCCCCATTACCCCTACAAAAGGCACAATGGCTTTCTGTCCTGGCACCTTTTCGCAGGGAGGAATCTTCATCGATTTGGAATTCTGGTCTGAGATTCGGCACTTTCCTGGACCCGCAAGTGGAACGCACCATCGAGCTTTGCGTCCAGGGAAAAGGTGGCAGTCTTGGGCTCTCAGGTGCCAATGATGGGGCCCCATTACCTTTACAAAAAGCACAATGGCTTTCTGTCCTGGCACCTTTTCCCTGGGAGGAGTCTTCATTGGTCTGGAATTCTGGGCTGTAAAATGGCACTTTCTGGGACCAGCATTTGGCACGCACTGTCGTGCTTTGCGACCAGGGAAAAGGAGGCAACCTCTGGCTCTCAGATGCCAATGACGGGCCCCCATTAACACTAGAAATGGAACAATCGCTTTCTGTCCTTGGAGCCTTTTCCCTGGGAGGAGTCGTCATCCTTCTGGAATCCTGGGCTGAACAAAGTTCTTTCTCTGACCTGCACGTGGCAGGCACCATCTAGCTTTGAGCCCAGGGAAAAGGTGGCAGCCTTGGGCTCTCAGGTGCCAATGATGGGTCCCCGTTAACACTAGATAAATAACAATCGCTTTCTGTCCTGGCACCTTTTCCCTGGGAGGAATTTTCGTCCGTCTGGAATTCTGGGCTGAAAAACGGCACTTCCCCGGACCTGCAAGTAGAACGCACCGTCGAGCTTTTTGCCCAGGCAAAGGTGACAGCCTTGGGCTCTCAGCTGCCAATTTTGGGGCCCCATTAACCCTAGAAAAGGCACAATCACTTTCTGTCCTGGCACCTTTTCCGAGGGAGAAATCTTTGCTGGCCTGGAATTCTGGGATGAGAAACGGCACATTCCTGGACTTGCAAGTGGCACGCGCCGTCGACATTTGCGCCCAGGGAAAAGGTGGCAGCCTTGGGCTCTCAGGTGCCAAAGATGAGGCCCCATTACTCCTAGAAAAGGCACAATGGCTTTCTGTCCTGACACCTTTTACCAGAGAGGAATCGACTTCCGTCTGGAATTCTGGGATGAAAAACGGCCGTTTCCCGGACCCGCACAGGGTATGCACCGTCGAGCTTTGCGCCCAGGGAAAAGGTGGCAGCCTTGGGCTCTCAGGTGCCAATGATGGGGCCTAATTAGCATTACAAAATACACAATGGCTTTGTCTCCTGGTACCTTTTCCCTCTGAAGAATCTTCATAGGTCTGGAATTCTGGGCTGAAAAATGGCACTTTCCCGAACCCGCAAGTGGAACGCTCCGTCGAGCTTTGCGCCCAGGGAAAAGGTGGCAGCCTTGGGCTCTCAGGTGTCAATTTTGGGGCCCCACTAACCCTAGAAAAGGCACAATTGCTTTCTGTCCAGGCACATTTTCCCTGGGAGAAATCTTCATCGGCCTCGAATTCTGGGATGAGAAACAGCACATTCCTGGACCCGCAAGTGGCACGCACCGTCGAGCTTTGCGCTCAGGGAAAAGGTTGCAGCCTTCGGCTCTCAGGTGTCAATGATGGAGCCCCATTACTCCTAGAAAAGGAACAATCGCTTTCTGTCCTGAAACCTTTTCCCAGGGAGGAATCTTCATCGGTCTGGAATTCTGGAATGAGAAACTGCAATTTCCCGGACCCTCACGTAACACGCATGGTCGAGCTTTGCGCCCAGGGTATAGGAGGCAACCTTGGGCTCTCAGGTGCCAATGATGGGGCGCGATTAACCCTAGAAATGGAACAATCGCTTTCTGTCCTGGGAGCCTCTTCCCTGTGAGGAGTCTTCATCC
The DNA here is from genome assembly GCF_047495875.1 of Pithys albifrons albifrons. NCBI lineage: Eukaryota > Metazoa > Chordata > Aves > Passeriformes > Thamnophilidae > Pithys > Pithys albifrons. The sequence continues at coordinate 19,374 of NC_092469.1, read as the reverse complement.
GTCTGGAATTGAGGGCTGAAAAACGTCACTTTCCCGGACAAGAAAATGGTACGCGCCGTTGATGTTTGCGCCCACGGAAAAGGTGGCAGCCTTGAACTCTCAGGTGCCAATGATGGGGCACCCTTGACCCTAGAAAAGGACAATTCGATTTCTGACCTGGCACCTTTTCCCTGGGAGGTGTCTTCGTCCGTCTGGAATTCTGGGCTGAAAAATGGCACTTCCCCGGACCCGCAAGTGGCACGCGCCGTCGACATTTGCGCCCAGGCAAAAGGTGGCAGCCTTGGGCTCTCAGGTGCCAATGATGGGGCCCCGTTAACACTAGAAAAATAACACTTGCTTTCTGTCCTGGCACATTTTCCCAGGGAGGAATCTTCGTCCGTCTGGAAATCTGGGTTCAAAAATAGCACTGCCCCAAACCCGCACAAGGTACACACCGTCGAGCTTTGCGCCCAGGGAAAAGGGGGCAGCCTTGGGCTCTCAGGTGCCAATGATGGTGCCCCATTACCCCTACAAAAGGCACAATGGCTTTCTGTCCTGGCACCTTTTCCCAGGGAGGAATCTTCATCGGTTTGGAATTCTGGTCTGAGAATCGGCACTTTCCTGGACCCGCAAGTGGAACGCACCATCGAGCTTTGCGTCCAGGGAAAAGGTGGCAGTCTTGGGCTCTCAGGCGCCAATGATGGGGCCCCATTACCTTTACAGAAAGCACAATGGCTTTTTGTCCTGGCAACTTTTCCCTGGGAGGAGTCTTCATTGGTCTGGAATTCTGGGCTGTAAAATGGAACTCTCTGGGACCAGCATGTGGTACGCACTGTCGTGCTTTGCGCCCTAGGAAAAGGAGGCAACCTCTGGCTCTCAGATGCCAATGACGGGTCCCCATTAACACTAGAAATGGAACAATCGCTTTCTGTCCTTGGAGCCTTTTCCCTGGGAGGAGTCGTCAGCCGTCTGGAATCCTGGGCTGAACAAAGCACTTTCTCTGACCTGCACGTGGCAGGCACCATCTAGCTTTGCGCCTAGGGAAAAGGTGGCAGCCTTGGGCTCTCAGGTGCCAATGATGGGTCCCCGTTAACACTAGATAAATATCACTTTCTTTCTGTCCTGGCACCTTTTCCCAGGGAGGAATTTTCGTCCGTCTGGAATTCTGGGCTGAAAAACGGCACTTCCCCGGACCTGCAAGTGGAACGCACCGCCGAGCTTTGTGCCCAGGCAAAAGGTGGCAGCCTTGGGCTCTCAGGTGCCAATGATGGGGCCCCATTACCCCTAGAAAAAGAACAATGGCTTTCTGTCCTGGCACCTTTTCCCTGGGAGGAATCTTCATTGGTCTGGAATTCTGGGCTGAAAACGGCTCTTTCCCTTACCCTTCATGTGGCACGCACCGTCGAGCTTTGTGCCCAGGGAAAAAGTGGCAGCCTTGGGCTCTCAGCTGCCAATTTTGGGACCCCATTAACCCTAGAAAAGGCACAATCGCTTTCTATCCTGGCACATTTTCCCAGGGAGAAACCTTCGCTGGTCTGGAATTCTGGGATGAGAAACGGCACATTCCCGGACTTGCAAGTGGCACGCGCCGTCGACATTTGCACCCAGGGAAAAGGTGGCAGCCTTGGGCTCTCAGGTGCCAAAGATGAGGTCCCATTACCCCTAGAAAAGGCACAATGGCTTTCTGTCCTGACACCTTTTCCCAGAGAGGAATTGACTTCCGTTTGGAATTCTGGGCTGAAAAACGGCCCTTTCCTGGACCCGCACAGGCTATGCACCGTCGAGCTTTGCACCCAGGGAAAAGGTGGCAGTCTTGGGCTCTCAGGTGCCAATGATGGGGCCCAATTAGCATTACAAAATACACAATGACTTTGTCTCCTGGTACCTTTTCCCAGGGAGGAATCTTCATAGGTCTGGAATTCTGGGCTGAAAAATGGCACTTTCCCGAACCCGCAAGTGGAACGCTCCGTCGAGCTTTGCGCCCAGGGAAAAGGTGGCAGCCTTGGGCTCTCAGGTGTCAATTTTGGGGCCCGATTAACCCTAGAAAAGGCACAATTGCTTTCTGTCCTGGCACCTTTTCCCTGGGAGAAATCTTCATCGGCCTGGAATTCCGGAATGAGAAACGGCAATTTCCTGGACCCTCACGTAGCACGCATGGTCGAGTTTTGCACCCAGGGTATAGGAGGCAACCTTGGGCTCTCAGGTGCCAATGATGGGGCTCGATTAACCCTAGAAATGGAACAATCGCTTTCTGTCCTGGGAGCCTCTTCCCTGTGAGGAGTCTTCATCCGTCTGGAATTGAGGGCTGAAAAACGGCACTTTCCCGGACAAGAAAATGGTACGCGCCGTTGATGTTTGCGCCCACAGAAAAGGTGGCAGCCTTGAACTCTCAGGTGCCAATGATGGGGCACCCTTGACCCTAGAAAAGGACAATTCGATTTCTCTCCTGGCACCTTTTCCCTGGGAGGTGTCTTTGTCCGTCTAGAATTCTGGGCTGAAAAATGGCACTTCCCCGGACCCGCAAGTGGCACGCGCCGTCGACATTTGCGCCCAGGCAAAAGGTGGCAGCCTTGGGCTCTCAGGTGCCAATGATGGGGCCCCGTTAACACTAGATAAATAACACTTGCTTTCTGTCCTGGCACCTTTTCCCAGGGAGGAATCTTCGTCCGTCTAGAAATCTGGGTTCAGAAATGGCACTGCCCCAAACCCGCACAAAGTACACACCGTCGAGCTTTGCGCCCAGGGAAAAGGGGGCAGCCTTGGGCTCTCCGGTGCCAATGATGGTGCCCCATTACCCCTACAAAAGGCACAATTGCTTTCTGTCCTGGCACCTTTTCCCAGGGAGGAATCTTCATCGGTTTGGAATTCTGGTCTGAGAATCGGCACTTTCCTGGACCCGCAAGTGGAACGCACCATCGAGCTTTGCGTCCAGGGAAAAGGTGGCAGTCTTGGGCTCTCAGGTGCCAATGATGGGGCCCCATTACCTTTACAAAAAGCACAATGGCTTTCTGTCCTGGCACCTTTTCCCTGGGAGGAGTCTTCATTGGTCTGGAATTCTGGGCTGTAAAATGGCAATTTCTGGGACCAGCACGTGGCACGCACTGTCGTGCTTTGCGACCAGGCAAAAGGAGGCAACCTCTGGCTCTCAGATGCCAATGACGGGCCCCCATTAACACTAGAAATGGAACAATCGCTTTCTGTCCTGGGAGCACTTTCCCTGGGAGGAGTCGTCATCCGTCTGGAATCCTGGGCTTAACAAAGGTCTTTCTCTGACCTGCACGTGACAGGCACCATCTAGCTTTGCGCCCAGGGAAAAGGTGGCAGCCTTGGGCTCTCAGGTGCCAATGATGGGTCCCCGTTAACACTAGATAAATAACAATCACTTTCTGTCCTGGCACCTTTTCCCTGGAAGGAATTTTCGTCCGTCTGGAATTCTGGGCTGAAAAACGGCACTTCTCCCGACCTGCAAGTAGAACGCACCGTCGAGCTTTGTGCCCAGGCAAAAGGTGGCAGCCTTGGGCTCTCAGGTGCCAATGATGGGGCCCCATTACCCCTAGAAAAAGAACAATGGCTTTCTGTCCTGGCACCTTTTCCCAGGGAGGAATCTTCATTGGTCTGGAATTCTGGGCTGAAAACGGCTCTTTCCCTTACCCGCATGTGGCACGCACCGTCGAGCTTTGCGCCCAGGGAAAAGGTGGCGGCCCTGGGCTTAGAGCTGCCAATTTTGGGGCCCCATTAACCCTAGAAAAGGCACAATCGCTTTCTATCCTGGCACCTTTTCCGAGGGAGAAATCTTCGCTGGCCTGGAATTCTGGGATGAGAAACGGCACATTCCTGGACTTGCAAGTGGCACGCGCCGTCGACATTTGCGCCCAGGGAAAAGGTGGCAGCCTTGGGCTCTCAGGTGCCAAAGATGAGGCCCCATTACTCCTAGAAAAGGCACAATGGCTTTCTGTCCTGACACCTTTTACCAGAGAGGAATCGACTTCCGTCTGGAATTCTGGGCTGAAAAACGGCCGTTTCCCGGACCCGCACAGGGTATGCACCGTCGAGCTTTGCGCCCAGGGAAAAGGTGGCAGCCTTGGGCTCTCAGGTGCCAATGATGGGGCCTAATTAGCATTACAAAATACACAATGGCTTTGTCTCCTGGTACCTTTTCCCTCTGAAGAATCTTCATAGGTCTGGAATTCTGGGCTGAAAAATGGCACTTTCCCGAACCCGCAAGTGGAACGCTCCGTCGAGCTTTGCGCCCAGGGAAAAGGTGGCAGCCTTGGGCTCTCAGGTGTCAATTTTGGGGCCCCACTAACCCTAGAAAAGGCACAATTGCTTTCTGTCCAGGCACATTTTCCCTGGGAGAAATCTTCATCGGCCTCGAATTCTGGGATGAGAAACAGCACATTCCTGGACCCGCAAGTGGCACGCACCGTCGAGCTTTGCGCTCAGGGAAAAGGTTGCAGCCTTCGGCTCTCAGGTGTCAATGATGGAGCCCCATTACTCCTAGAAAAGGAACAATCGCTTTCTGTCCTGAAACCTTTTCCCAGGGAGGAATCTTCATCGGTCTGGAATTCTGGAATGAGAAACTGCAATTTCCCGGACCCTCACGTAACACGCATGGTCGAGCTTTGCGCCCAGGGTATAGGAGGCAACCTTGGGCTCTCAGGTGCCAATGATGGGGCGCGATTAACCCTAGAAATGGAACAATCGCTTTCTGTCCTGGGAGCCTCTTCCCTGTGAGGAGTCTTCATCCGTCTGGAATTGAGGGCTGAAAAACGTCACTTTCCCGGACAAGGAAATGGTACGCGCCGTTGATGTTTGCGCCCACGGAAAAGGTGGCAGCCTTGAACTCTCAGGTGCCAATGATGGGGCACCCTTGACCCTAGAAAAGGACAATTCGATTTCTGACCTGGCACCTTTTCCCTGGGAGGTGTCTTCGTCCGTCTGGAATTCTGGGCTGAAAAATGGCACTTCCCCGGACCCGCAAGTGGCACGCGCCGTCGACATTTGCGCCCAGGCAAAAGGTGGCAGCCTTGGGCTCTCAGGTGCCAATGATGGGGCCCCGTTAACACTAGAAAAATAACACTTGCTTTCTGTCCTGGCACATTTTCCCAGGGAGGAATCTTCGTCCGTCTGGAAATCTGGGTTCAAAAATAGCACTGCCCCAAACCCGCACAAGGTACACACCGTCGAGCTTTGCGCCCAGGGAAAAGGGGGCAGCCTTGGGCTCTCAGGTGCCAATGATGGTGCCCCATTACCCCTACAAAAGGCACAATGGCTTTCTGTCCTGGCACCTTTTCCCAGGGAGGAATCTTCATCGGTTTGGAATTCTGGTCTGAGAATCGGCACTTTCCTGGACCCGCAAGTGGAACGCACCATCGAGCTTTGCGTCCAGGGAAAAGGTGGCAGTCTTGGGCTCTCAGGCGCCAATGATGGGGCCCCATTACCTTTACATAAAGCACAATGGCTTTTTGTCCTGGCAACTTTTCCCTGGGAGGAGTCTTCATTGGTCTGGAATTCTGGGCTGTAAAATGGAACTCTCTGGGACCAGCATGTGGTACGCACTGTCGTGCTTTGCGCCCTAGGAAAAGGAGGCAACCTCTGGCTCTCAGATGCCAATGACGGGTCCCCATTAACACTAGAAATGGAACAATCGCTTTCTGTCCTTGGAGCCTTTTCCCTGGGAGGAGTCGTCAGCCGTCTGGAATCCTGGGCTGAACAAAGCACTTTCTCTGAGCTGCACGTGGCAGGCACCATCTAGCTTTGCGCCTAGGGAAAAGGTGGCAGCCTTGGGCTCTCAGGTGCCAATGATGGGTCCCCGTTAACACTAGATAAATATCACTTTCTTTCTGTCCTGGCACCTTTTCCCAGGGAGGAATTTTCGTCCGTCTGGAATTCTGGGCTGAAAAACGGCACTTCCCCGGACCTGCAAGTGGAACGCACCGCCGAGCTTTGTGCCCAGGCAAAAGGTGGCAGCCTTGGGCTCTCAGGTGCCAATGATGGGGCCCCATTACCCCTAGAAAAAGAACAATGGCTTTCTGTCCTGGCACCTTTTCCCTGGGAGGAATCTTCATTGGTCTGGAATTCTGGGCTGAAAACGGCTCTTTCCCTTACCCTTCATGTGGCACGCACCGTCGAGCTTTGTGCCCAGGGAAAAAGTGGCAACCTTGGACTCTCAGCTGCCAATTTTGGGGCCCCATTAACCCTAGAAAAGGCACAATCGCTTTCTATCCTGGCACATTTTCCCAGGGAGAAACCTTCGCTGGTCTGGAATTCTGGGATGAGAAACGGCACATTCCCGGAATTGCAAGTGGCACGCGCCGTCGACATTTGCACCCAGGGAAAAGGTGGCAGCCTTGGGCTCTCAGGTGCCAAAGATGAGGTCCCATTACCCCTAGAAAAGGCACAATGGCTTTCTGTCCTGACACCTTTTCCCAGAGAGGAATTGACTTCCGTTTGGAATTCTGGGCTGAAAAACGGCCCTTTCCTGGACCCGCACAGGCTATGCACCGTCGAGCTTTGCACCCAGGGAAAAGGTGGCAGTCTTGGGCTCTCAGGTGCCAATGATGGGGCCCAATTAGCATTACAAAATACACAATGACTTTGTCTCCTGGAACCTTTTCCCAGGGAGGAATCTTCATAGGTCTGGAATTCTGGGCTAAAAAATGGCACTTTCCCGAACCCGCAAGTGGAACGCTCCGTCGAGCTTTGCGCCCAGGGAAAAGGTGGCAGCCTTGGGCTCTCAGGTGTCAATTTTGGGGCCCGATTAACCCTAGAAAAGGCACAATTGCTTTCTGTCCTGGCACCTTTTCCCTGGGAGAAATCTTCATCGGCCTGGAATTCCGGAATGAGAAACGGCAATTTCCTGGACCCTCACGTAGCACGCATGGTCGAGTTTTGCACCCAGGGTATAGGAGGCAACCTTGGGCTCTCAGGTGCCAATGATGGGGCTCGATTAACCCTAGAAATGGAACAATCGCTTTCTGTCCTGGGAGCCTCTTCCCTGTGAGGAGTCTTCATCCGTCTGGAATTGAGGGCTGAAAAACGGCACTTTCCCGGACAAGAAAATGGTACGCGCCGTTGATGTTTGCGCCCACAGAAAAGGTGGCAGCCTTGAACTCTCAGGTGCCAATGATGGGGCACCCTTGACCCTAGAAAAGGACAATTCGATTTCTCTCCTGGCACCTTTTCCCTGGGAGGTGTCTTTGTCCGTCTAGAATTCTGGGCTGAAAAATGGCACTTCCCCGGACCCGCAAGTGGCACGCGCCGTCGACATTTGCGCCCAGGCAAAAGGTGGCAGCCTTGGGCTCTCAGGTGCCAATGATGGGGCCCCGTTAACACTAGATAAATAACACTTGCTTTCTGTCCTGGCACCTTTTCCCAGGGAGGAATCTTCGTCCGTCTGGAAATCTGGGTTCAGAAATGGCACTGCCCCAAACCCGCACAAAGTACACACCGTCGAGCTTTGCGCCCAGGGAAAAGGGGGCAGCCTTGGGCTCTCCGGTGCCAATGATGGTGCCCCATTACCCCTACAAAAGGCACAATTGCTTTCTGTCCTGGCACCTTTTCCCAGGGAGGAATCTTCATCGGTTTGGAATTCTGGTCTGAGAATCGGCACTTTCCTGGACCCGCAAGTGGAACGCACCATCGAGCTTTGCGTCCAGGGAAAAGGTGGCAGTCTTGGGCTCTCAGGTGCCAATGATGGGGCCCCATTACCTTTACAAAAAGCACAATGGCTTTCTGTCCTGGCACCTTTTCCCTGGGAGGAGTCTTCATTGGTCTGGAATTCTGGGCTGTAAAATGGCAATTTCTGGGACCAGCACGTGGCACGCACTGTCGTGCTTTGCGACCAGGCAAAAGGAGGCAACCTCTGGCTCTCAGATGCCAATGACGGGCCCCCATTAACACTAGAAATGGAACAATCGCTTTCTGTCCTGGGAGCACTTTCCCTGGGAGGAGTCGTCATCCGTCTGGAATCCTGGGCTTAACAAAGGTCTTTCTCTGACCTGCACGTGACAGGCACCATCTAGCTTTGCGCCCAGGGAAAAGGTGGCAGCCTTGGGCTCTCAGGTGCCAATGATGGGTCCCCGTTAACACTAGATAAATAACAATCACTTTCTGTCCTGGCACCTTTTCCCTGGAAGGAATTTTCGTCCGTCTGGAATTCTGGGCTGAAAAACGGCACTTCTCCCGACCTGCAAGTAGAACGCACCGTCGAGCTTTGTGCCCAGGCAAAAGGTGGCAGCCTTGGGCTCTCAGGTGCCAATGATGGGGCCCCATTACCCCTAGAAAAAGAACAATGGCTTTCTGTCCTGGCACCTTTTCCCAGGGAGGAATCTTCATTGGTCTGGAATTCTGGGCTGAAAACGGCTCTTTCCCTTACCCGCATGTGGCACGCACCGTCGAGCTTTGCGCCCAGGGAAAAGGTGGCGGCCCTGGGCTTAGAGCTGCCAATTTTGGGGCCCCATTAACCCTAGAAAAGGCACAATCGCTTTCTATCCTGGCACCTTTTCCCAGGGAGAAATCTTCGCTGGCCTGGAATTCTGGGATGAGAAACGGCACATTCCTGGACTTGCAAGTGGCACGCGCCGTCGACATTTGCGCCCAGGGAAAAGGTGGCAGCCTTGGGCTCTCAGGTGCCAAAGATGAGGCCCCATTACTCCTAGAAAAGGCACAATGGCTTTCTGTCCTGACACCTTTTACCAGAGAGGAATCGACTTCCGTCTGGAATTCTGGGCTGAAAAACGGCCGTTTCCCGGACCCGCACAGGGTATGCACCGTCGAGCTTTGCGCCCAGGGAAAAGGTGGCAGCCTTGGGCTCTCAGGTGCCAATGATGGGGCCTAATTAGCATTACAAAATACACAATGGCTTTGTCTCCTGGTACCTTTTCCCTCTGAAGAATCTTCATAGGTCTGGAATTCTGGGCTGAAAAATGGCACTTTCCCGAACCCGCAAGTGGAACGCTCCGTCGAGCTTTGCGCCCAGGGAAAAGGTGGCAGCCTTGGGCTCTCAGGTGTCAATTTTGGGGCCCCACTAACCCTAGAAAAGGCACAATTGCTTTCTGTCCAGGCACATTTTCCCTGGGAGAAATCTTCATCGGCCTCGAATTCTGGGATGAGAAACAGCACATTCCTGGACCCGCAAGTGGCACGCACCGTCGAGCTTTGCGCTCAGGGAAAAGGTTGCAGCCTTCGGCTCTCAGGTGTCAATGATGGAGCCCCATTACTCCTAGAAAAGGAACAATCGCTTTCTGTCCTGAAACCTTTTCCCAGGGAGGAATCTTCATCGGTCTGGAATTCTGGAATGAGAAACTGCAATTTCCCGGACCCTCACGTAACACGCATGGTCGAGCTTTGCGCCCAGGGTATAGGAGGCAACCTTGGGCTCTCAGGTGCCAATGATGGGGCGCGATTAACCCTAGAAATGGAACAATCGCTTTCTGTCCTGGGAGCCTCTTCCCTGTGAGGAGTCTTCATCCGTCTGGAATTGAGGGCTGAAAAACGTCACTTTCCCGGACAAGGAAATGGTACGCGCCGTTGATGTTTGCGCCCACGGAAAAGGTGGCAGCCTTGAACTCTCAGGTGCCAATGATGGGGCACCCTTGACCCTAGAAAAGGACAATTCGATTTCTGACCTGGCACCTTTTCCCTGGGAGGTGTCTTCGTCCGTCTGGAATTCTGGGCTGAAAAATGGCACTTCCCCGGACCCGCAAGTGGCACGCGCCGTCGACATTTGCGCCCAGGCAAAAGGTGGCAGCCTTGGGCTCTCAGGTGCCAATGATGGGGCCCCGTTAACACTAGAAAAATAACACTTGCTTTCTGTCCTGGCACATTTTCCCAGGGAGGAATCTTCGTCCGTCTGGAAATCTGGGTTCAAAAATAGCACTGCCCCAAACCCGCACAAGGTACACACCGTCGAGCTTTGCGCCCAGGGAAAAGGGGGCAGCCTTGGGCTCTCAGGTGCCAATGATGGTGCCCCATTACCCCTACAAAAGGCACAATGGCTTTCTGTCCTGGCACCTTTTCCCAGGGAGGAATCTTCATCGGTTTGGAATTCTGGTCTGAGAATCGGCACTTTCCTGGACCCGCAAGTGGAACGCACCATCGAGCTTTGCGTCCAGGGAAAAGGTGGCAGTCTTGGGCTCTCAGGCGCCAATGATGGGGCCCCATTACCTTTACATAAAGCACAATGGCTTTTTGTCCTGGCAACTTTTCCCTGGGAGGAGTCTTCATTGGTCTGGAATTCTGGGCTGTAAAATGGAACTCTCTGGGACCAGCATGTGGTACGCACTGTCGTGCTTTGCGCCCTAGGAAAAGGAGGCAACCTCTGGCTCTCAGATGCCAATGACGGGTCCCCATTAACACTAGAAATGGAACAATCGCTTTCTGTCCTTGGAGCCTTTTCCCTGGGAGGAGTCGTCAGCCGTCTGGAATCCTGGGCTGAACAAAGCACTTTCTCTGACCTGCACGTGGCAGGCACCATCTAGCTTTGCGCCTAGGGAAAAGGTGGCAGCCTTGGGCTCTCAGGTGCCAATGATGGGTCCCCGTTAACACTAGATAAATATCACTTTCTTTCTGTCCTGGCACCTTTTCCCAGGGAGGAATTTTCGTCCGTCTGGAATTCTGGGCTGAAAAACGGCACTTCCCCGGACCTGCAAGTGGAACGCACCGCCGAGCTTTGTGCCCAGGCAAAAGGTGGCAGCCTTGGGCTCTCAGGTGCCAATGATGGGGCCCCATTACCCCTAGAAAAAGAACAATGGCTTTCTGTCCTGGCACCTTTTCCCTGGGAGGAATCTTCATTGGTCTGGAATTCTGGGCTGAAAACGGCTCTTTCCCTTACCCTTCATGTGGCACGCACCGTCGAGCTTTGTGCCCAGGGAAAAAGTGGCAACCTTGGACTCTCAGCTGCCAATTTTGGGGCCCCATTAACCCTAGAAAAGGCACAATCGCTTTCTATCCTGGCACATTTTCCCAGGGAGAAACCTTCGCTGGTCTGGAATTCTGGGATGAGAAACGGCACATTCCCGGAATTGCAAGTGGCACGCGCCGTCGACATTTGCGCCCAGGGAAAAGGTGGCAGCCTTGGGCTCTCAGGTGCCAAAGATGAGGTCCCATTACCCCTAGAAAAGGCACAATGGCTTTCTGTCCTGACACCTTTTCCCAGAGAGGAATTGACTTCCGTTTGGAATTCTGGGCTGAAAAACGGCCCTTTCCTGGACCCGCACAGGCTATGCACCGTCGAGCTTTGCACCCAGGGAAAAGGTGGCAGTCTTGGGCTCTCAGGTGCCAATGATGGGGCCCAATTAGCATTACAAAATACACAATGACTTTGTCTCCTGGAACCTTTTCCCAGGGAGGAATCTTCATAGGTCTGGAATTCTGGGCTGAAAAATGGCACTTTCCCGAACCCGCAAGTGGAACGCTCCGTCGAGCTTTGCGCCCAGGGAAAAGGTGGCAGCCTTGGGCTCTCAGGTGTCAATTTTGGGGCCCGATTAACCCTAGAAAAGGCACAATTGCTTTCTGTCCTGGCACCTTTTCCCTGGGAGAAATCTTCATCGGCCTGGAATTCCGGAATGAGAAACGGCAATTTCCTGGACCCTCACGTAGCACGCATGGTCGAGTTTTGCACCCAGGGTATAGGAGGCAACCGTGGGCTCTCAGGTGCCAATGATGGGGCTCGATTAACCCTAGAAATGGAACAATCGCTTTCTGTCCTGGGAGCCTCTTCCCTGTGAGGAGTCTTCATCCGTCTGGAATTCAGGGCTGAAAAACGGCACTTTCCCGGACAAGAAAATGGTACGCGCCGTTGATGTTTGCGCCCACAGAAAAGGTGGCAGCCTTGAACTCTCAGGTGCCAATGATGGGGCACCCTTGACCCTAGAAAAGGACAATTCGATTTCTCTCCTGGCACCTGTTCCCTGGGAGGTGTCTTCGTCCGTCTAGAATTCTGGGCTGAAAAATGGCACTTCCCCGGACCCGCAAGTGGCACGCGCCGTCGACATTTGCGCCCAGGCAAAAGGTGGCAGCCTTGGGCTCTCAGGTGCCAATGATGGGGCCCCGTTAACACTAGATAAATAACACTTGCTTTCTGTCCTGGCACCTTTTCCCAGGGAGGAATCTTCGTCCGTCTGGAAATCTGGGTTCAGAAATGGCACTGCCCCAAACCCGCACAAAGTACACACCGTCGAGCTTTGCGCCCAGGGAAAAGGGGGCAGCCTTGGGCTCTCCGGTGCCAATGATGGTGCCCCATTACCCCTACAAAAGGCACAATGGCTTTCTGTCCTGGCACCTTTTCCCAGGTAGGAATCTTCATCGGTTTGGAATTCTGGTCTGAGAATCGGCACTTTCCTGGACCCGCAAGTGGAACGCACCATCGAGCTTTGCGTCCAGGGAAAAGGTGGCAGTCTTGGGCTCTCAGGTGCCAATGATGGGGCCCCATTACCTTTACAAAAAGCACAATGGCTTTCTGTCCTGGCACCTTTTCCCTGGGAGGAGTCTTCATTGGTCTGGAATTCTGGGCTGTAAAATGGCAATTTCTGGGACCAGCACGTGGCACGCACTGTCGTGCTTTGCGACCAGGCAAAAGGAGGCAACCTCTGGCTCTCAGATGCCAATGACGGGCCCCCATTAACACTAGAAATGGAACAATCGCTTTCTGTCCTGGGAGCACTTTCCCTGGGAGGAGTCGTCATCCGTCTGGAATCCTGGGCTTAACAAAGGTCTTTCTCTGACCTGCACGTGACAGGCACCATCTAGCTTTGCGCCCAGGGAAAAGGTGGCAGCCTTGGGCTCTCAGGTGCCAATGATGGGTCCCCGTTAACACTAGATAAATAACAATCACTTTCTGTCCTGGCACCTTTTCCCTGGAAGGAATTTTCGTCCGTCTGGAATTCTGGGCTGAAAAACGGCACTTCTCCCGACCTGCAAGTAGAACGCACCGTCGAGCTTTGTGCCCAGGCAAAAGGTGGCAGCCTTGGGCTCTCAGGTGCCAATGATGGGGCCCCATTACCCCTAGAAAAAGAACAATGGCTTTCTGTCCTGGCACCTTTTCCCAGGGAGGAATCTTCATTGGTCTGGAATTCTGGGCTGAAAACGGCTCTTTCCCTTACCCGCATGTGGCACGCACCGTCGAGCTTTGCGCCCAGGGAAAAGGTGGCGGCCCTGGGCTTAGAGCTGCCAATTTTGGGGCCCCATTAACCCTAGAAAAGGCACAATCGCTTTCTATCCTGGCACCTTTTCCCAGGGAGAAATCTTCGCTGGCCTGGAATTCTGGGATGAGAAACGGCACATTCCTGGACTTGCAAGTGGCACGCGCCGTCGACATTTGCGCCCAGGGAAAAGGTGGCAGCCTTGGGCTCTCAGGTGCCAAAGATGAGGCCCCATTACTCCTAGAAAAGGCACAATGGCTTTCTGTCCTGACACCTTTTACCAGAGAGGAATCGACTTCCGTCTGGAATTCTGGGCTGAAAAACGGCCGTTTCCCGGACCCGCACAGGGTATGCACCGTCGAGCTTTGCGCCCAGGGAAAAGGTGGCAGCCTTGGGCTCTCAGGTGCCAATGATGGGGCCTAATTAGCATTACAAAATACACAATGGCTTTGTCTCCTGGTACCTTTTCCCTCTGAAGAATCTTCATAGGTCTGGAATTCTGGGCTGAAAAATGGCACTTTCCCGAACCCGCAAGTGGAACGCTCCGTCGAGCTTTGCGCCCAGGGAAAAGGTGGCAGCCTTGGGCTCTCAGGTGTCAATTTTGGGGCCCCACTAACCCTAGAAAAGGCACAATTGCTTTCTGTCCAGGCACATTTTCCCTGGGAGAAATCTTCATCGGCCTCGAATTCTGGGATGAGAAACAGCACATTCCTGGACCCGCAAGTGGCACGCACCGTCGAGCTTTGCGCTCAGGGAAAAGGTTGCAGCCTTCGGCTCTCAGGTGTCAATGATGGAGCCCCATTACTCCTAGAAAAGGAACAATCGCTTTCTGTCCTGAAACCTTTTCCCAGGGAGGAATCTTCATCGGTCTGGAATTCTGGAATGAGAAACTGCAATTTCCCGGACCCTCACGTAACACGCATGGTCGAGCTTTGCGCCCAGGGTATAGGAGGCAACCTTGGGCTCTCAGGTGCCAATGATGGGGCGCGATTAACCCTAGAAATGGAACAATCGCTTTCTGTCCTGGGAGCCTCTTCCCTGTGAGGAGTCTTCATCCGTCTGGAATTCAGGGCTGAAAAACGTCACTTTCCCGGACAAGGAAATGGTACGCGCCGTTGATGTTTGCGCCCACGGAAAAGGTGGCAGCCTTGAACTCTCAGGTGCCAATGATGGGGCACCCTTGACCCTAGAAAAGGACAATTCGATTTCTGACCTGGCACCTTTTCCCTGGGAGGTGTCTTCGTCCGTCTGGAATTCTGGGCTGAAAAATGGCACTTCCCCGGACCCGCAAGTGGCACGCGCCGTCGACATTTGCGCCCAGGCAAAAGGTGGCAGCCTTGGGCTCTCAGGTGCCAATGATGGGGCCCCGTTAACACTAGAAAAATAACACTTGCTTTCTGTCCTGGCACATTTTCCCAGGGAGGAATCTTCGTCCGTCTGGAAATCTGGGTTCAAAAATAGCACTGCCCCAAACCCGCACAAGGTACACACCGTCGAGCTTTGCGCCCAGGGAAAAGGGGGCAGCCTTGGGCTCTCAGGTGCCAATGATGGTGCCCCATTACCCCTACAAAAGGCACAATGGCTTTCTGTCCTGGCACCTTTTCCCAGGGAGGAATCTTCATCGGTTTGGAATTCTGGTCTGAGAATCGGCACTTTCCTGGACCCGCAAGTGGAACGCACCATCGAGCTTTGCGTCCAGGGAAAAGGTGGCAGTCTTGGGCTCTCAGGCGCCAATGATGGGGCCCCATTACCTTTACATAAAGCACAATGGCTTTTTGTCCTGGCAACTTTTCCCTGGGAGGAGTCTTCATTGGTCTGGAATTCTGGGCTGTAAAATGGAACTCTCTGGGACCAGCATGTGGTACGCACTGTCGTGCTTTGCGCCCTAGGAAAAGGAGGCAACCTCTGGCTCTCAGATGCCAATGACGGGTCCCCATTAACACTAGAAATGGAACAATCGCTTTCTGTCCTTGGAGCCTTTTCCCTGGGAGGAGTCGTCAGCCGTCTGGAATCCTGGGCTGAACAAAGCACTTTCTCTGACCTGCACGTGGCAGGCACCATCTAGCTTTGCGCCTAGGGAAAAGGTGGCAGCCTTGGGCTCTCAGGTGCCAATGATGGGTCCCCGTTAACACTAGATAAATATCACTTTCTTTCTGTCCTGGCACCTTTTCCCAGGGAGGAATTTTCGTCCGTCTGGAATTCTGGGCTGAAAAACGGCACTTCCCCGGACCTGCAAGTGGAACGCACCGCCGAGCTTTGTGCCCAGGCAAAAGGTGGCAGCCTTGGGCTCTCAGGTGCCAATGATGGGGCCCCATTACCCCTAGAAAAAGAACAATGGCTTTCTGTCCTGGCACCTTTTCCCTGGGAGGAATCTTCATTGGTCTGGAATTCTGGGCTGAAAACGGCTCTTTCCCTTACCCTTCATGTGGCACGCACCGTCGAGCTTTGTGCCCAGGGAAAAAGTGGCAACCTTGGACTCTCAGCTGCCAATTTTGGGGCCCCATTAACCCTAGAAAAGGCACAATCGCTTTCTATCCTGGCACATTTTCCCAGGGAGAAACCTTCGCTGGTCTGGAATTCTGGGATGAGAAACGGCACATTCCCGGAATTGCAAGTGGCACGCGCCGTCGACATTTGCGCCCAGGGAAAAGGTGGCAGCCTTGGGCTCTCAGGTGCCAAAGATGAGGTCCCATTACCCCTAGAAAAGGCACAATGGCTTTCTGTCCTGACACCTTTTCCCAGAGAGGAATTGACTTCCGTTTGGAATTCTGGACTGAAAAACGGCCCTTTCCTGGACCCGCACAGGCTATGCACCGTCGAGCTTTGCACCCAGGGAAAAGGTGGCAGTCTTGGGCTCTCAGGTGCCAATGATGGGGCCCAATTAGCATTACAAAATACACAATGACTTTGTCTCCTGGAACCTTTTCCCAGGGAGGAATCTTCATAGGTCTGGAATTCTGGGCTGAAAAATGGCACTTTCCCGAACCCGCAAGTGGAACGCTCCGTCGAGCTTTGCGCCCAGGGAAAAGGTGGCAGCCTTGGGCTCTCAGGTGTCAATTTTGGGGCCCCATTAACCCTAGAAAAGGCACAATTGCTTTCTGTCCTGGCACCTTTTCCCTGGGAGAAATCTTCATCGGCCTGGAATTCCGGAATGAGAAACGGCAATTTCCTGGACCCTCACGTAGCACGCATGGTCGAGTTTTGCACCCAGGGTATAGGAGGCAACCGTGGGCTCTCAGGTGCCAATGATGGGGCTCGATTAACCCTAGAAATGGAACAATCGCTTTCTGTCCTGGGAGCCTCTTCCCTGTGAGGAGTCTTCATCCGTCTGGAATTCAGGGCTGAAAAACGGCACTTTCCCGGACAAGAAAATGGTACGCGCCGTTGATGTTTGCGCCCACAGAAAAGGTGGCAGCCTTGAACTCTCAGGTGCCAATGATGGGGCACCCTTGACCCTAGAAAAGGACAATTCGATTTCTCTCCTGGCACCTGTTCCCTGGGAGGTGTCTTCGTCCGTCTAGAATTCTGGGCTGAAAAATGGCACTTCCCCGGACCCGCAAGTGGCACGCGCCGTCGACATTTGCGCCCAGGCAAAAGGTGGCAGCCTTGGGCTCTCAGGTGCCAATGATGGGGCCCCGTTAACACTAGATAAATAACACTTGCTTTCTGTCCTGGCACCTTTTCCCAGGGAGGAATCTTCGTCCGTCTGGAAATCTGGGTTCAGAAATGGCACTGCCCCAAACCCGCACAAAGTACACACCGTCGAGCTTTGCGCCCAGGGAAAAGGGGGCAGCCTTGGGCTCTCCGGTGCCAATGATGGTGCCCCATTACCCCTACAAAAGGCACAATGGCTTTCTGTCCTGGCACCTTTTCCCAGGTAGGAATCTTCATCGGTTTGGAATTCTGGTCTGAGAATCGGCACTTTCCTGGACCCGCAAGTGGAACGCACCATCGAGCTTTGCGTCCAGGGAAAAGGTGGCAGTCTTGGGCTCTCAGGTGCCAATGATGGGGCCCCATTACCTTTACAAAAAGCACAATGGCTTTCTGTCCTGGCACCTTTTCCCTGGGAGGAGTCTTCATTGGTCTGGAATTCTGGGCTGTAAAATGGCAATTTCTGGGACCAGCACGTGGCACGCACTGTCGTGCTTTGCGACCAGGCAAAAGGAGGCAACCTCTGGCTCTCAGATGCCAATGACGGGCCCCCATTAACACTAGAAATGGAACAATCGCTTTCTGTCCTGGGAGCACTTTCCCTGGGAGGAGTCGTCATCCGTCTGGAATCCTGGGCTTAACAAAGGTCTTTCTCTGACCTGCACGTGACAGGCACCATCTAGCTTTGCGCCCAGGGAAAAGGTGGCAGCCTTGGGCTCTCAGGTGCCAATGATGGGTCCCCGTTAACACTAGATAAATAACAATCACTTTCTGTCCTGGCACCTTTTCCCTGGAAGGAATTTTCGTCCGTCTGGAATTCTGGGCTGAAAAACGGCACTTCTCCCACCTGCAAGTAGAACGCACCGTCGAGCTTTGTGCCCAGGCAAAAGGTGGCAGCCTTGGGCTCTCAGGTGCCAATGATGGGGCCCCATTACCCCTAGAAAAAGAACAATGGCTTTCTGTCCTGGCACCTTTTCCCAGGGAGGAATCTTCATTGGTCTGGAATTCTGGGCTGAAAACGGCTCTTTCCCTTACCCGCATGTGGCACGCACCGTCGAGCTTTGCGCCCAGGGAAAAGGTGGCGGCCCTGGGCTTAGAGCTGCCAATTTTGGGGCCCCATTAACCCTAGAAAAGGCACAATCGCTTTCTATCCTGGCACCTTTTCCCAGGGAGAAATCTTCGCTGGCCTGGAATTCTGGGATGAGAAACGGCACATTCCTGGACTTGCAAGTGGCACGCGCCGTCGACATTTGCGCCCAGGGAAAAGGTGGCAGCCTTGGGCTCTCAGGTGCCAAAGATGAGGCCCCATTACTCCTAGAAAAGGCACAATGGCTTTCTGTCCTGACACCTTTTACCAGAGAGGAATCGACTTCCGTCTGGAATTCTGGGCTGAAAAACGGCCGTTTCCCGGACCCGCACAGGGTATGCACCGTCGAGCTTTGCGCCCAGGGAAAAGGTGGCAGCCTTGGGCTCTCAGGTGCCAATGATGGGGCCTAATTAGCATTACAAAATACACAATGGCTTTGTCTCCTGGTACCTTTTCCCTCTGAAGAATCTTCATAGTCTGGAATTCTGGGCTGAAAAATGGCACTTTCCCGAACCCGCAAGTGGAACGCTCCGTCGAGCTTTGCGCCCAGGGAAAAGGTGGCAGCCTTGGGCTCTCAGGTGTCAATTTTGGGGCCCCACTAACCCTAGAAAAGGCACAATTGCTTTCTGTCCAGGCACATTTTCCCTGGGAGAAATCTTCATCGGCCTCGAATTCTGGGATGAGAAACAGCACATTCCTGGACCCGCAAGTGGCACGCACCGTCGAGCTTTGCGCTCAGGGAAAAGGTTGCAGCCTTCGGCTCTCAGGTGTCAATGATGGAGCCCCATTACTCCTAGAAAAGGAACAATCGCTTTCTGTCCTGAAACCTTTTCCCAGGGAGGAATCTTCATCGGTCTGGAATTCTGGAATGAGAAACTGCAATTTCCCGGACCCTCACGTAACACGCATGGTCGAGCTTTGCGCCCAGGGTATAGGAGGCAACCTTGGGCTCTCAGGTGCCAATGATGGGGCCCGATTAACCCTAGAAATGGAACAATCGCTTTCTGTCCTGGGAGCCTCTTCCCTGTGAGGAGTCTTCATCCGTCTGGAATTCAGGGCTGAAAAACGTCACTTTCCCGGACAAGGAAATGGTACGCGCCGTTGATGTTTGCGCCCACGGAAAAGGTGGCAGCCTTGAACTCTCAGGTGCCAATGATGGGGCACCCTTGACCCTAGAAAAGGACAATTCGATTTCTGACCTGGCACCTTTTCCCTGGGAGGTGTCTTCGTCCGTCTGGAATTCTGGGCTGAAAAATGGCACTTCCCCGGACCCGCAAGTGGCACGCGCCGTCGACATTTGCGCCCAGGCAAAAGGTGGCAGCCTTGGGCTCTCAGGTGCCAATGATGGGGCCCCGTTAACACTAGAAAAATAACACTTGCTTTCTGTCCTGGCACATTTTCCCAGGGAGGAATCTTCGTCCGTCTGGAAATCTGGGTTCAAAAATAGCACTGCCCCAAACCCGCACAAGGTACACACCGTCGAGCTTTGCGCCCAGGGAAAAGGGGGCAGCCTTG